>NC_142200.1:138506972-138666843 GCF_049639895.1 Pseudopodoces humilis | reverse complement strand
TCTCTTCACTGCATCTCATTAGAGGATGTATGTTTTTATCTTGATACTTTCTTACCACGTATTGCTGATATGTAACGAGATCAAAGATCAAAGCCCAGGATAGTATTTCTATCTGTAATTGAATACCAATGAGAATAATTTGTGGGCGCAGCCTTATAAAAATATCCTGGGTTTAGGAGTTGAAATTCTAACCTAAAAGCTCATTAAGATAAAGCAGATTGCCTGCAAGGTGTTTATAGAAATCAGTTGCTCATCTGTTGCAAAGTTAATGTTTTGTAGCAAATTCCATGGTGAAAACCCTTCTTCAGCATTCTTGGAACCAACACCCTAACTTCATCTAAGGAAAGAGCGAAATAAAATAGGTATCTCACATTTGTTCTCTTTAGATATGGGTTAAAAATTGCTTGTTAATCAGGAGTTTATGCAGGAGGAGCAGGGAGTTTTTGGGTAGCTAGGGGTTTCTGAAAATCAGCTAGAAAGGCCTAGCAAGCCTTGAAAATATGGACGTGAATTGGAAAACATATGAAGACTGACTAAGATAGGGTTACTGAGAGAATGAAGCTAGAAACCTGGTCAATACCAAAAAATTTGCCTAATGTCTTCGGTTTTTCATTCATTATGTGTTGGGATTTTTTTTTTATATAAAGGCTCAGAACAACAGTGATTGATAGTGGGAACACTAGGTCTGTTTATATTTACTGACTCCAGTATGTGAATAAAAAAAAGGGACTAAATGTGAAAGGTTTCTGTGGGTATTTGTAATGCACAAGGCTTTTGCACTTATGTCCCTTGTTCCAACCTACTTAGCTTTGGATAAGTGTGATACTTCAATTTTACAGAACTAATTTTCCTGAGCTCCACATTAATAATACAGTCACACATTCTTTATTATTATTTTTGAAAGTATTTCTCATTGCTTTCCTTTATTCTCCTTGGTTCTGCCTCAATACCTATTTATTTCTCCTCTGTCTACTTTTCAGGTCTTTGAGATTTCTAATCTCACAGTTTCTATTTCTGTGCCTGCTCTGATCTTTGTGCTGTTAGTAGAGAGGTTTTAGTCTCCAAGTGTCAAGGACTTGATAGTAGAAAGCAAAGCAAAAAAAACCAACAAAAGAGCATGATGAAGGCAGTGAAGCTACAGAAATGAGAGAGGTGGAATGCAAGTCTGTTTTTCATTTAAAGGCAAAATGGTTGTGGGGTTTTTTTTTTGTTGTTATGTCTTTGCAGAGAAATAGAAAGAAAATGCACCTTTGAAATTAAAATAAAAAAGAAATGAAAAAAATAAACTCAACTCCCTTGAAAGTAAAAAGCCTGAAATAAAATCACAAAATATCAAGCCTAACTTACCATTCTTTTCTCAGGGGTTACCTTCATGTAACTGTTGCTTTGAAATGGTTTGCATAAATATTGTAGCACTTGGATACAGTAGTTAGTCCTCATAGAGGTAATAAAAGAACACCTTTAAGGTATTTTTTTCCTAATTTGTGGCCTGAAATCCTTAATAGAGTTATTTCTTACAACCCATATAAAAAAAAAAAAAGCATATGAATTCACTTTTTCTATGCACCATCACAAAATACAGATTCTTAAACTTCCATATGAGAGGATTTGTAATTTGATAGGCTCACACAATTTAAGCTCTGCTCTCCAGTTTTACATAAGAAATGCAAATTGCTGATGCAGCTTCAGCTTCTATCCAGTAACTGTGCCCTGGTGAAAACAGGACTGGTGTTTCTGCCTCCTGCTTTGCTTATGAACAGAGCCATCAATCTGTTTCCTCATGAAACAAGGAAGTCTCCTTATCTTGGTTGAAAGGTTGTTTCATCCAGCCATGAGTTTGTGCCATTGGTATAGCTGATGAGAGCATGGAACAGATGCACCTATTGCTAAACAGAGTGATTATTTGGAATGTAGGAGATTGACCGTAATATGGAAAACTAGTAATTTATCATTATTACATTTCTGTTTCTAAGCATAATTATCTTAATCCTGTTACAGTGCATTGAAATGAACTGTTAATTATGCTATGTAAAACATCTGCCAATTAATTTTTCCTCATACTCTTTGAAGGTTGATAGTTTTCAGTAATACTTTGTTTTTACAATAGTCATTCACTGTTTGTTTTCTGAATTCAGAAACAGCAAGTTACATTTCATGTAACCATAATGCTAGAAAAATAATAATTATCATATAAGTAAGTATTTTCTAAGGAGTGTTGTCTGTTGATAAGAAGAGATTCAGAGTTAGAATTCAGGATTTCATTTCATGATTGTTGCACTCAGAAGCATGGAAAAGCTTCAGTTTTCTGTTCTCATTTGTTTTTCTGTCAAATTGCTGTAAGTGAGCAGAATGTTATGAATTTGAGTGCAGGATTTGTAACAGTGACATAACAAGAGTGGCTGGTGTGTTAGAACAATATATAAATGATTAGCAGCACTGATAGAAATTGCAAGTGGGATTGCTTTTTATTTTCTTCTGAACTCAAACATTTGATATTGTAGTTATCTAAATTTCATTTTGATCACTGTGTTTTTTCAGATCCAATTGCTGTTCTTACCTTATTCTTCTGTGTGTGACTGAGTAAATCAGCTAGCTACCCTTTTAATGCAAAAATTCATTGCCTATGGGAAAGGAGTGATACTGTCAGAGGCATTTTGTAAGAACTAATGAATACTTACTTTTGTATGCTTTTTGTTTGTAAGTTTTCATATTGTGAGTATGAGAGGCAGTACTAGCAAATGCCTAGAAAATACATGATTTGTATTGATTATTGGATAGAAAATTCTTGTGGAAAAAAAACACGATCAGTGTTGAGCTTTAAGAAGATGTATTCTGAGTGCATGTGTGTTTGTCTTTTTCTCAAAAGCTGTTTGTATTACTTCAAGGTACCTAGTCACTAGGGATGTATCCATAGATGTTTTTTAAAAGCTGTAGTAAGTTCCCACCACTTCCTGTTTAGCACCTTTACAGAACTTCAGCTTGGTGATCCAAATGTCTGGACATTGAGCCAAGACCGTAGATGGACTAATGTCAGATTCTACCACCAGCAGTGCTGTTATCAACAGATACAGAGTTTTATTGAATGAGGATATCTCTGACTGATGATTAAGCTGATGCTGTTATTTCCTTCATGGTGCTTAGGAATGCTGCAGTTATATTTTTGTATTTTTTTTTGTCTTCTAAAAGAAGATAAAAAGTGTGTGTGAGGCACAAGTGTGATTGCAATGTGTTAAAAACATTTTTAGTGCAATTTTGAGTGGTTTCAGTTAATAATTTTGATAAAGTTTTGACATAAGAAACAGATTGCTGTCCATATGAAAGAAATAGGTAGTGAATGTGTGATTTCTGCAAGGTACTGTTGTGGTTTCAATCTTTTACCATAGCAGATACTCTAGTATTGCATGTTCTGGCACATTTATGACTGGAGATAAGACTTTAATTCCTAGTGAATAATTAATACAACAGTTAAGTGGCTGTAATCATGAGTGCATTTTGACCAGTCTGAATTTCCTGGAACATTCAGTGATAAGCCACATAAACTTCTGCATGATACTCTGCTTAGAACTGACCCTCAGGCTCAGTTTTGACTGTTAGCAGCCAGTGATTTACCTGGGATGTGGTGTGGCACATTTAAACTGGCTTTGTGCAGCACCCTTGGGCAGCTGTGGCTGCTTTCTGAGCACTGTCATTGAAGACACTTGCTGAAAAAGCCCCAGTTCCATGGAAGACAACATACGTGTCTCTCCACTGTGACAGGGTTGTGTCAGTGCCACCATTGCAGTCATCCAGGAGCCTCATCCATGTGTACAAACTTGTTGATTTGATGCAAACCTTGTTTTACTGCATCATTGCCTTTAGACTCTTGGTGTTGATTCTCCCTGGATATCAGATGCAGGGAAAATAGCGAGATGAAATGGTTTGCTATGGTTGCCTGAAAGTCAGCAGCAGAAGTAGGACTGAGACTCAGATCCTTCGAGGTGCTCCCTACTGTCATTACTTAGTGGGGAGTGTGCTTCTTGCCATAGATTTCTAAAAAGGCATTATTTCTCTTTTAACTTGTTTTTCCTGTCTGTCTTTTCCAGACACTACCTCTTTCTTTAGTCTTTCAGGTCTTGTAAATCCGATAGGCCAGGGAGAGAAGTATAAGGATTTTTAGGGATCTCTCTGTCATTAGGGTGTTGGGCATTGAAGTTTTTCTTGAAGAAGGGATAGTGCAGAGAGCTGTAGCTTTATGGGCTTCTTTGGCGGAACAGACACCTGCTGTGTACCTAATCCCTTGGTTTTCACTTCTCTAGGATAAGCAAAGTGTAAAGAAACGGGCTTAGCATTACAATCACATGTTTTAGTTTCAGGACATACAGTAGGAACACAAAGTTTGAATAGGAGCAGTTTTGAGCAGAGAATGTTGGCCTGAATAAAGTACAGTCATTATGGTACCTGCAACAGAATAGTCCCCTCTCTGGGGCTAGTTCTGAGAGTAAGAACTAACAGAATGTAGTTTTAATGGTCTGATCAATTTTTGAAATGTAGAATCTCATTTAATTAAACCAGTTTCTATGACAGCCCAGATCAGAGTGTTGACATTAGGGAGAGTAATGTAAGTATAGAGGAGCAATAGATTTCCTATAGACAGAAGTAACAAACATGTGGATGTACTTAAACATAGGCTTTTGCAGAACTTTGATTTCCATTCTAGATGAAAATCACATGCTAGATTTTTTGTGCTTTGGAAAAGCATTTAATTTTTTTCTAAATCATTTCTTAATCCATCCAAACCTTTAAACTGAAGTTATTTTTGAATGTGGAACAGCTTTTTTGATATTAAATTAAATCCTTAAAATGGACATAACAGGAAATACAGTGGGGCTGTTTTACAGTACTTTCATGAGCTAGCATTTTTTGCTTATAAATACTTACCAAAGTTAATCCACATCGAATACTCAAAAAACTGTTCCTTGATGGGATTAAGATTAAAGCAGAGCACATTTCCCATAAAATCTCAGTATTCAGATCTAGTTTTTGATATTTAGCAGCTGCTGTTTGATTTGAATGAATGCAATCTTTGCCAGATGTGACATATTTACTTTGCTAATATGAATAATGAGCAAAGTAAACAGGCAAATAAGATTCATTAGTGTTTATCTAACATATGACAGATATTAAAATTCTTAGTCTAGGAAAAGCTAAAAAAAGAAAGCAAGATAAGAATTCTGGTAGTTTAGTTGGCTTAAACCCTGTATAATTTTATAACTAGGTAAGTAGACGCTTTAGTTTCTCAAAACCTACAATGCAGCACAACTGATTAAAAACACAAACAAAAAAGGATAAATGGCCTTGTATTTCAGGCAAAAACTGGGTTGGAGTGTGCGTGCACATAACTGGATCATTAGGCAGGATCTTCTCTGCTGATTGGGTTGCTCTAGTTACATTTTTATTTAATGTCTACCCATAGTGGGATGAACCAGCTCTCAGTTAGATCTCCCAAGGAGGTGCCTCAACTGTTGTTAAGGAGGTGTGTTTCAGGCCACCTACATTGCTCTGTTTTCAGTACCTCCAGCAATAACACATTACATTTTTATAAATACTAAACATCACCCCCCCCAAACCAGTTGTTGACCAAAGAAGCTGTTTTGTTTCCTTAGAGCTGTTTGTTTCATGTATTATACATTTCTATATGTGATGGCATAGGGTGAGAGTGAGTCATCATTCTTTTGTGTATCTCAGTGTAGAGGGTGACCTGGTAAGACAGCAGTGTCACCCACTTAACTTGAAGGACAGAACAGTTTGAGTCATCCCTGATGTGAAGAATGTCTTTACACAATAACTAAGTGAAATCTCTCCTGCATATATCCTGCTGCATTCTATTTTGTGATACAATAATACAGAGACAAGTTTTATTGGTTTCCCCAGCTATAGGGCTTATGATTCCTTGGTATTGTGGGTACCGTATCAGAAAGAATTAAATAGTGGATGCTGCATTAAAATCTTCTAAAGACTGAAAATATCTTGGAAAAAGCTGTTGGGTTGGAGCTCTTACCACCACCAAATTCATCTTTTGAGAACTTCAGGTTTTGCATCTGGATGAATTGTAAATTTCAATTGTAAATCTACACATTTGTGAGGAAAAAGGTTGATAGATTAACAAAATAGTATTTAAACAGTGGCTAATACGGCTGTAATGTTAGAAGTCTGGACACAGAACTTGAGACAGGTAAGTTGAATAGTCAGTGGGATCATTCAAATTGTTAGGTAGTGTTTGTGTTATAGTTAATTAATCCTATGAATGCCATCATTGTGGTGTATATATGACTTGGAGATACAGGTTGCCCTTCAAGAGTGGAGATGCAAGAGTTCATTAATTGCCCGGTGAAAGGGAGCAGGAGAACATTTTTGTATACATAGTCACAAAGTAATGTGTACAAAGTAATGTATACAAAGTCACAAGTTTCAGTGACAGAGTAACTGCTGAGAAGGCAGCAGGTCTAAGCTTGCAGGAGAATTAACTTCGCTGGAGAGAATGCTGCCAGATTTGTAGCATATAGGAAACCTGTCCTAACTTGACTGAAAATTGCTTCTTCCCAAGGTGGGAGGAAGGTATTTTTTGCTGTTCAGTTCCTGTTTTCATGCATGTCATGCTGCTTACTCACCAGCTGAACCCTGACGAGGTCCTGCAGAGGAAGAAGTCCCAAGCAGCAGTGTGGAAAACATGAACCCCCAGAGAGAGAATTGTCCTGCTCTGCTCCTCACTGGTGCATCCTCCCCTTGGAAATCATGTGAAGCTTTGGGCACTGCAGGATAAGAAAGTTCTGAAGCTATTAGAGAGTGTCCAAAGGAGAGCAACAAGGATGGTGAAGGGTCCTAAGGGAAAGCTGTGTGAGGAGCAGCTGAGGTCACTTGGTCTGTTCAGCCTGGGAAGAGGAGACTGAGGGGAGACCTCATTGTCTGATCTCTTCTCTGGTGCCCAGTGACAGGACCCAAGGCAATGGCCTTAAGTTGTGTCAGGAGAGGTTTAGGTTGGATATCAGGAAAAGATTTTTCCCCCAGAGGGTGGCTGGGCACTGGAACAGGCTCCCCAGGGAAGTGGTCACAGCACCAAGCCAGACAGAGTTCCAGGAGCATTTGGACAATGCTCTCAGGGACATGGTGTGACTCTTGGGGTGTCCTGGGCAGGGCCAGGAGTTCATCTTGATGATCTTTGAGGGTTCCTTCCAACACAACTTATTCTCTTATATTATGATAAAAGTATAAAGAGGAGATGCTGTTACTAGTATGATGAGAAAACTAATGGTACTCTTAACTGTCAAAATCTGTTTTAATATTGTTTATAAAATTAAATCTGATTTTATGATCAGATCAGAGCTTATGTAGAAGATAATATTATATGGAAGAGAAAAGCAATTCTCCCCCTGATTATCATACGACTTTATTTAATCTCTGTATACATCAAAACACTGCCATAAGTTTGCTCTAGTCAGGAAATTTATCTTTAAATTTACAATATATTTATGTTGTATTTAAAAATTAAAAAAACTTATCTCAGATGTTGTTTAGCATAAATTGATGCTAAATATGATTTTGAAGCCAAAAAAGTTACCTACATATTTTATCACCAATCTAATTTTTATTACAAATTACATACTTGAGCAGCTTCATTCATCCAACTGAAGTTATTTCAAATGACCTTTTCCTCAGCAGCCTCTGTCTGAACAGAATATTGTTCTGCTGTTAATTGTTTTGGATATAGTGTGTGAAAAATCTTAAGGGAGTTGAATTTTGTTGTTCAGGGTTCACAGTACATAATTTTGCTTGAATGTTTACTGTTGGCCTGTCAAAATATATGATGGAATATATTTCTCCTACAGATCAACTAATCATGAAAGTAGTGTTGAGGTGTTTGATTGACATAGTGAAGCTGTTAATTTAGAGACTATCAAGATCAAATGGAAACTACTGCAATTAAGAAGTGACTTTGTTCTCAGCTGAAAATTTTTAATGCTGCATTTTAGATTTTTAGTGCATTTTTATGCTGTCTCATAGACATATTAGGGAATTTCTGTGATTTGTTACATTTAAATATTTAATGTTCAACACAATTTCAGTGAAAATTTTACTGTTTAATAATAGCTGCTTTTATATTGATTGGGGAGAGTTGCTGTGCATGTAATGTTTCTATACTCTAAAGAGCTTTGGAGAACAAAGGATTCAGTCATGAGATTTTGCTGGGTGTTTTTGTTTTGTTTTGTTTTTGTCTTTACAACTTTGGTTCAAAATATCATGATAGTAGGAACCTTCCTGCTCCTTTCTCTGTGATTGGCTCCTTTATGACAAGCTTAGAGGTTCCTTGTCACTATATGGTCCTGTTCCAAGGTTTGTCTTATGAAGTTTGATTCAATATATCATTATTGATATAATAATGTATATCTTATGTATAACATAGTATATCTCTCTCTATATATTTATATATATATGTATATACATATATCTTACATATAATCTTATATATATATTACTATACATGGTAAATAAGACCTTCTTTGATACCATGGTGTGGCTCAAATGTTAAGTTTGCTACTTTCATATCCATAGCCCTTGAAAGTTAATAATTCCGTTTTTATTGAAAGCCACATTTTTCACATTTGTTCTACTTTTTTTTTTTTTTTTAAACTCTACATTCAAGCATATGAGACTGACAGGTGTCACACAGAGTCTATAGGGCAAAAGGCTTCTTATGTCCTTAAAATTCCAGACACAAGTATTTTGGTAAAGCAAGTGTGCTTAGGTGGGAAAAACTGTAGATACCCTATGAAGTCCCTAAAGAAATTTAGCCATAGCCTAGTAATGATAATTTTCTTCTTTGGTTGAGCAATTTTATGATGCCTTGGGTACTTCTGATCCAGTGCTGAGGTGCTGTTTCTCATTTTGTCATGAGCATGATCTACTCGCTCATACAGCTGCTATGGAATACTTTGTTCCAGGTTTTGGCCTCACGTTTCACCTGCACACTCGGGTGTCTGTAGCTTGATACTGCCTTATTTCCTTACTCAAGATTGCAGGAAACAAGCAAGTGTTAGCCTCACATTAAAACCAGTACTGAGCTGATAATGCAGCTCTTTGGTCTCGCTGAAGAGAAGTAGGGTAGAGGCCATTAGCCAAGTCTTTGGGGATGCTTGTGAGATGCTCAGTCCAATTGACCCTTTGTCATACAGAAATGCACCTGACAGACTGTGCAAGGAAGTTCTTTAGTTCTCTGCCCTGGAAGGGAGACTGCTTTGCCTGAAGTTTTGGTGGATTTTTTTGAAGATTAGGAAATGCTGTAGGAAGAGGGAAATTGATTCTAAATTTATGTTAACAGTAGTAAAGAAAAATTCAGTAAGCATATCTGCTTCCTTGGATAAGCCATTCATCCTACCTTGGCCTTATCTCTATTTTTTGCTTGTGAGCTGTATTTCTACTACTATTTTTTAAGGAATATGAAAGTGGTCAGTGTTGCAGAAACTAAAATATAGCATGCATCTGTCTCAGATTGTTTTATTCTGCAGCCTCTCGACAAAACGTGGATTTAAATTTGTGCTGGAGCTAGTGCTTCTGTGAGCCAAGCAGGAAAATTAGGGTGGTAATTTTTTCCATAATTTGGGAAACATCTTTTAAACAGAGTGTTTTTCTGGACACAATACACCTTTCCATTCCTCACAGTTAGCACAAATCATGCTGTTTCGTGTGGCCAAGAGATGTGTTTGAATAGGGATTCACAAGCAAACCAGCTTAGCTATGGCACGTTGATAGGGGGTGTTAATTTTTTGGTTGATGGTTGTTTTTGTGGTATTTTTTGATTTTTTTTCTTTTTTTAATTGATGAACTGTTGTGCTTAGTTATAAACAAAAGGAGTCTAGTGCAAGGGGAAGGGCTGGTGAACACATGGAAGTTCACACTTTTAACCAAGTGGGAAAAGATAGAGCTCCTGTTTTTCTTCCCTCAGCTGTTGCGGCTCTCTCAGCAGTCTGACTGCCTTCCCACGTGACATTTTTGCACTGCATTTCTAGGTCAATGGTGACACAACTAGCATGCTTGTGCCCAAATTGATCATCTCAGTCTGCTGTACTCCACATGGCTTTCACATCTATCTTTCCCATAGGCTGTGTTTGCATTTCCTCAAGTCTTAAGAAACAGGGACAGCTCAGCAGACACATTTTAACTTCTCATATGTCTTTTCACTCATGTTAGTGAGCTTTGCAAATAGATCAGTGATGTGGGAAAAGTTGGTATAAAATCAGTGTCAGAAACAAAGGTGACATGTTGCTAAGATTATGAAAATTTGGCTAGATTAATTCTTTCAGAGAAGAACTGCCAATGCTGGACGTTAGTGTGTGAACCTTCTGCTGTGTGTTCTCTTACTCTTTATCCTTCATATGGAAGAAAAAAAAGGCCCAGCACATTCGGGTTCACAATCATCTTTTTGCAGAGAATTGCCTTTAAGGGCATGACTTTTTTCGTTGATTGATAAAATTATAACCAAAAGTGGTTATAGTCACTTCGTTGGATTTGAGAGAGGATCAGAAACAAGTGACCAGCATCTACTGTAAGGGATAGGGCTGGTGAACAGCCTGTCCCACCTGTCCCTCCTGTTGACCTGAAGTCCCTTGTGCATGAGCACTGCTCCTCAGGGCATGGCCACTTTCATCCCTTGTGTCCATGATGCTGCCCCATATGTGGCAATGCTCTGCAAGGCCTCTGGTCCCAGCTTGTTGCCACCCTGAATCTGGCAGGAGGTGAAGTGTGAGGCTGGTCACCTGTGCTCGTATGGCTTTTGGGTGCATGGAAAGGTGTCACTGAGCAGCTCCTTGCTGGCAGCTGTGGCAGGCCTGCAGCTGTAATTCAGGGTGCTTAAAACCTGGGATTTTCCCAGCCAAGCTAAAACTGGGTGTTGAAGACAACAAAGATCCAGAGAGGTGGGTAAGAGGACAGAGGTGAAGGGCAGAGCTGGGAAACTCAGGAAAACTGGCACTCAGAGCTGGATTTGATGATAAGCCTGGCAATAGCTGAGAGATTTGCTATTGTAGATCTCAGCTGTGTAGTTTTCTGGTTTTTTCCTAACACAGATAGTTTTAAATAAAATGAGGTGAACAAGTGATTTCTTAATTTAATTTTCTTGCACTAGTTTCTCCCTAAGACTGCAAATCTCCATAGATGATGATGGTATTTTAAAAATTATGTAGGTTTGCAAGTAGGAAAATACTTCTGATAAAATTGTCTTCTGGCTAATGAAATAGCAGCTTATATGTGAGTTAGTATTGATGGCAGATTCAGTAATGACGTGTGTTTCAATTACTTTACTAGAGAGAGAAGCACTTAGGCACAAATTTAAGATGTTTCTGAACCTAGGCGTCAGCTGGAGGTGATTGAAAATACACTATTTCTGCACATTTCTTCACATAATTACTGTGTAAAATATTGTGGCATTGTAGTAAAAAGCAGAGTTTTGAATGCTAATAGCTGTAGGGAGAAAAGAATTCCCAGAGAAATGCTATTCTATAATCCCATGCTAATCTCCCCAACAGAAAGCAGAAGAAGAGGAGCTTGTCCTCACACCTGATGGCACCAGGGAATTCCTGACTTTTGAAGTTCCACTGAATGACTCTGGGTCAGCTGGGCTTGGCGTGAGTGTCAAAGGTAACCGGTCAAAAGAAAACCATGCCGATTTAGGAATCTTCGTCAAGTCCATTATTAACGGTGGAGCAGCATCCAAGGTAAGAGAGAATACCTGTGTACTTTGGTCTTCCTCAGTTTTCCATAATAAGTTATTTTGAAAAATAACCATAAATCTAAGAAGAATGAGATCTCTAGTGTTCTCCAATTACACTGTCAGGGGTAACATTTAGATTTCTACTCACATGTTTGTGCGTCCCAGGATTTAAACAGCCAGAACCGATTCGGGAAAGAACGAGCTGTCTCCAGTACAGTTCCATTAGTATGCTGTTTGAGCAAACAGGTTATGATAATAGCTTTCAGTGCAAATCTGTAATTGGAATACACATTTCCTATAGTGGCTGCAATGGAAGCTATTATTGCAGTGTTCATTTGGCCATAAACCCTTAGGACTAAGTATAGTTGGTTGAATATTTTTCTTTTGATGTGTTTTTTTTTTTTTTTTAGTTCTCTCCAGTAGACAAAGCTTCCTTTGTGTGTGTTTTATGTAACTATCTATAATTTTTACTTTTCCAGGATGGCAGGCTTCGAGTGAATGATCAACTAATAGCAGTTAATGGAGAATCATTATTGGGCAAAACAAATCAAGATGCTATGGAAACCTTAAGGAGATCCATGTCTACAGAAGGAAACAAACGAGGAATGATTCAGCTTATTGTGGCGAGGCGAATAAGTAAATGCAATGAGGTAATAAGCTTTTGATATTGGGATTGGCAATTTTCACTTCTGAGGCATTTGTGTTTACAGGAGATGTCATGTTTCCTCTGAGACTTGAAAAATAATATCTGAGAAGCTAAAGAAAGAGAGAATTACAAAATGATCTGAATTTCAGTGTTGGACATGCTAACATTATTACTGATCAATAAAGTTTTTCTTTTGGTTATTTTTGTCAATGAAAAACAGGAAACACTGAATAAAACTATATTGATTTTGCAATTGGATCTCACTGTTTATGTGATTTTTGTTCAGCAGAGTTTTTTATAGAGGTCTATTAGATCTTTCATTTATAGACTTTGTGTTAACTGACTTGTTTCTTTCTCACTTAATATTTTAAAATAAGAGTAGAGCTCTTATATTTCATTACTATATATTATCTAAACAAAAATTTCGTGTATAGATTCTGCAAAACTTTATACGAAAAATTCAGTCATTTTGGAATTTAACTGTGTAGTGTCTTGGCCTTAATTGTGGGGAAGGTTGAACTCCTGAATTCAGGGTGAAGTGATTTTTCTTCTGATGATTTGCGACTTTTGTCTTCTCTAGTGCAATGTTAATGTGTTGATGTTTTGAAATACATTCATGATTTCCAATAACTTATTTTCTATTTAATGTAAGTAATGCTATCTAGTAGGAATATCTGGACATATACTGAGAAGGACTGTAGATGCTGTGGAGAGCTGAATTAGACTTCAGAACAAATGGGAGAAAGGACTGAGTTAAATAGGATAAAGCTGAATGGCATGTCAGAAAAGCATGTCTTCTTTAGAAATCTAAAAGTCAATTCTTTCACTCTTGCTAATATAGTTAGGTCTTATCAGGAATGTTATTTCTTGATCATCATGCTTCAAAAACGGTGTGCACAAATTGGTTTAGTATCGGTGCTCCTGCCTAGGGGGAAAAAAGAATGGTTTTCTTTTTAATGCATAAATCTAATCTTCAGGAAAAATCAGTCCATAGTGCATTATAAAATCATGTCTGAAAAAGACAACTAGGCTTTTTTAAAGTGTTAAGCTCGTCTTCATTAACTGCTTATACAAAGCTTTTGTACACACACATTTATATATGCACACTGCTAGAAAGCCAGCTTGAGTGTTTCTTGCTTAGTGTTGAAGGAATTCTGACCTTTTTGTATGTGATGAAGACCTTATCTAGCCCTGATTCAGACCGTCCTTTGGAGACTGTTCCTTATTTTTACCCAATTTCCGATGCTACTTCATGTTACTGCATAAAAAGGGTGAAATACTTTAGACTGTTTCTGTGTTTATTTTTTTTTCTAAAAGGATGTAGAAGATGATCCCTTTTCTCCTAGTGAAAATCTTCTCAATTGAATTAATCCAGACAGTGTTTGCAAACATGAAGGAGGTAATCTAGCAGTGATGAAACAAAGACATTTCTTCTTGAATCCAACACATTTTTTACTCATTCAAGAACAGCTTGGTCCCCTATATCTGCTTGACATTTAGTATGATTTATTTTGCAGAAATCATGTGCCAAAAGCAGCACAGCTGACTGCAGTATATGTGCTTCAAGATAGAACTGATTGTGGAAACAGATTTAAATACACTGAAGTGTACCTGCACAAGGGCAGGATAGACCCTGTCTTTCTGGGCCTCCTTCACCCTTTTTTGTGCATTTTCCCAACTCCTTAAGAAGCTGGCAAGATGAACCATAATGATTAGGAAAGCACTGATATGTCACTATTGCTGTAGTAATCATCTTTACAAAGTAACTTCTGTATGTAATTTTTCCTAGGATTTACTGCTTTTATCACACTCATCCAAAGGAAATTCAATGCCAATACTGTTTTTATATATTAATATGATGAAAGGATGACTTGCATGGACATAAAGCTGTTTACCTGCTGAGCTGGCAGTATGCAAGAAGTCACTTTTCTGGAAGTCTTGCTATGCCCAGACTTCAGTGAAATGAAAAGCAAAGAGTTTTTTTTCTTGGTGTTTTGCAATTAAACCCTATATCCTTCTTCAAGATTGTTACCAATTTAAATTTCAGGTATTACTGAGCAGATGTAGTACTGATAAGCTGTGATAATGTTATTTCTGAATGTTGCAGGAATACCATATATGAGTCTGGCATGCAGTCAGTTTCTCAGTAGTGCTCTGTGGCCCAAGAGCTGTCTGGAGACAGCATCGCCTCAGTGGTTGGCCATGTCATGCAACCATGGCTGTATTATGCTTAATTCAGCAACATAGATCACTTAGATGTACTGGAATACAAATTGACCCCTTGGAACACTCCAGTAACAGCCACCAGGAAAGATTTTTAGTATTAGAACACAAAAAGAAATTACATTTGACTGATGGCAAATTCAGCGGCTTGCAGATACGAAGCAAAAGCCTAAAAAGGGCAGACCCATATCTTAATAATTCCCACCTTTTATCACCGTAGAAGCACAGAATCATTTAGGTTGAAGATTATTGACTCCAACCATTAACCCAGGATTGCCAAGTCCACCCCTAAACCATGTTGCCAAGTGCCACATCTACACATGTTTTAAAGACCTGCAGGGATGGTGACTCAGACACTTCCCTGGGCATCCTGTTCCAAAGCTTGACTATACTTTCCACTAAATGTTTTACCTAATACCCAGTCTAAATCTTCCCAGGCACAACTGGAGACTGTTTCCTCTTGTCCTATCACTTGTTACTTGGGAGATCAACCCCCACCTGTCTAAATCCTCCTTTTAGGCAGCTGTAGAGAGCAAAAAGGTCTCTCCTCAGCCTTCTCTTTACTCCAGGCTAAACACTCCCAGCTCCTCAGAAATGGGAGTTTACTGGTTTAATTAAATATAAAAAGAATGTTCAACTTTTGAGAAAGTATATTCTGGTGTTTTCTATGCACTTCTCCCTCTTTTTGTTCTTCAGAGGAATCACCATAAAAAAACAGTAGATGTCTTGTTCAGCTTATTTCTTTCCTTTGTTGATTCAGCATTGTATGTGCCCACTTTGTAGGCAAAAAAATAGCTTTGTTTCATGTTAGTCTGAACTACAGTTAAGTGGAACTGTCTGGTTATATTCCCTTTTGTGTGTCAGCAAGAACAGTGTTTGCTCTGCTCTGTTCCAGTGTATGTCAGTCCTTGCCTGATTCCCTGCCATGCCACGGAGCACCCACAAGTGGCTCAAAAGGGAAATCTGTACGAGGGGTGATAATGCCAATGCAAAAATAATTGTGCTAAATATCTGGATCATAAAAGCAGTTGCTGTCTGGATGATAAAAAAATCCCAAGTCTTTTTTTCCCCCCCTGCCTTCAAGTCCAGTAATTGCTTTGCATTTGCAAAGTCAAACTGACTTCCTTTGAGATAGACTACACAGTCTGCTTCTTTCTTCAGTAAAACTGAGTTTGAATTGGGTTTTTAAGGCAGTTAGTGATATGAAACTGTTCTTTTGGTTTTAATGTCTATTGTCATAATCAGCCCTAAGAATTGTTTAGGAGGGAGAATTAATTTTGCAGCACAGTTCTGCAGATTGTTGTTTCTGCATGCTTCAATTTAGACTAAGATTTTTGTGTACTTTGTATATTTTGTTTGCTGTCTACAAGTGATTGACATCTCAACCTCTGTTGTCCTGGGTTGAGACAGGCAGGAACAGTTGCTTCTGATCTGCTGCAGAGGCACTGTCTTTGTCAGAGAGCTTTCTTTGGCATCTTGAACATGAAACTGCTTCAAAACTTTGTGAAGTGACCTTGGATACTCCTTTCCCATGCCATCATTATACTCAAACAGCTTCACAAGTTCTCATGTTGTAAACTAAGCCTTCAGAACAATTATAATAACAATATAAATGTACATAAACACCATAAGAGTATTATCTTGACTTCAGAGAAGCAGGGAGGAGATAATTTATATCATCAAGCTTTCCATAAATGTAGAGTCAAAAGAGACCACAAACTTCCCAGAAGGTAAAGAGAGATTGTGTGCTGCTGTGGTTTTGCTGAATATTTGCCTGTAGAAAGAATTTTCATTGACTCACCAGGAGATAGTGTGTAATCCATCCAGGTTTTCAAGTGAATTGTCTTGTAGTAAATATTGATATAAGCATGGAGTGTTAGTTATGAATGAACTCCACACCAAAGCTGTGCATCTGAGTTTTTCTCCTGTTTGCATTGGGTCTATACAGAGTACAGCAATGTAGAATTCTGCAAGCTCAACTATTACAAACCTTGCAAAACTGTGTTTAATATCTCAGCCACTCCAGAAAAAATCACACACTGAATATTTGATGGACGTTGTTAGATTAGTGTAACAAAAACATTTAATTTGGGATTTAGCTATATCTGAGGTACTCTTGCCCCCAGTTTCAAGAAAGTTAAACATTCAGTTCTGTTCTATGTTTTCAGTTTCCATCCTTGCTGTTAACTACTCAACTTTCCTGCATAAGCATGGAGAGACTAAGACACATTTCCAAAGCTGTGAAAACAGTGGGGAAAAGGGAGAGAATAACAGTAATTTTGACTTGATATTCATATATGGCCAGTTTTTAATACCTCATTTTTCAGAAGAAGTGGCCATCAGCTTTTTAGATCTTTAACTCAGGGTTGAAATTTTCTAAATTGCTCAGATTTAAGGAAAAACAGTGGAGCTCCTTGTGCTGTGTTCTGTTAATTAATGATGCTGTTATGATTAGCCTGTATGGGCAAACAGCTGGTGGCTGCATCTCCAGAACGTGCTCAGCACTCAGGCACGACTGCCAGGCACATCCCTGCAGCTGGCAGCTCCATGTGCTGATTCAAGAAAATAAAGGTAATTGTTACTTTTGGAATCCTGTGCTTTTCAGTCCTGCAACCTGGACAGCTTAGAGACACAGATGGCTTGTCCTCACTCTGTTCATGTCACAGGCAGGCAGCACTTGTCTGCCATTAAGTGAGAAATCATCACCATTTTCCTCAAAGTGAGAAATTTCAGGGGTTTTTCTTGTCTAGACCTCCCCTTTTTTTGGACAGAATGAATATTTTGCCAAACCTGCCTGAAATGAAAGTTTGCAAATGATCTGTGGATCCCCAAACTTCCTCATACATGTCTGTTCATTTTTTTTTCCATTTGAAAATGAGCAAACTATGACAGACCTTATAAGGACCTCATCATTCATGAAATAAATTGACTGATAGATCAGTGAGAGTCTTTGCAAATGTGTGGTTTCATTATAAAAGAAAGAAGCAAGCATCTTTTCTTTTCCAATATGTAGTATAAAATGCAAGTATAAAATATTCAGCATCATTTTCCCCTGCATGCATTACCTAACTACCTACATTGAAATTTATGTGACAGGTTTGTTTATTTCCTTCTCACTAGATTAGTCTTGTGATGACCTTTTGGAATTTAACTGTCAAAAAGTCTTTAGCATCTTCTCCAAACACAGTGATTTCCCTGTTCATTCCCATCTCCAACTCATTGATAAAGCTGTTTATCAACTTAAGCTGTTCCCAGCTCTGATTCCTAGGGGAATCTACAACTCTTATCCATCCTTAAGATCAATCTTTGTGTCCAGTTCTTTAGCCAGTTTTCAGCCCAGAAAATGAAAATTTAGTCCAGTCCTATGAAAATTTAGATTCTTTAACGCCTTTGATATTGATGCCTTGATATGGACTAGTAGTATTTTAAACATGTCTGTGTTGGAAAAGGAAACATCTTAACCACAGTACACAGATAAGAAGGAATAAAGAAAGCCTGGAGAATAATTCTATGTGACAGGAAGAGCTTCAGCATTCTGGATGCAGTGTCATATATGGCAGATTTGTATACTGATTTCTTTAACACCCATAATGCTTGCATGCCTATATTTGGATAATTTATTTTCTGAAGGAAAAAGGGAGTCTGATTCTTGTTTCATTTAAAAAAAAAAGAAAAAGATTGTTTATGCTTTGCATATTTTGGCACTCTGCTTGCGCATAAACTTTTTTCATATTTATGTACATAACTTCAGATAGGATGGATGGTGGTGTTTAAGTAAAAGGGACCATATTATTTGTCCTTTTATCATCTAGATAAGCAGCAGCTGGGCTAGCTAGTACAGACAGTGCTTTAGCAAACAGCTGGTTTTTATCTGAATGACAAAGGGTCAGGGTAGAGACCTTTTTTTATTTAAAAAAATTTTAATCTTGCTTCTCTTTTTAATTTAAGAGAATGGAGAGAAAAGAAGCTACAGGCAATCTGTAGTATGGGAGGTTTTATTGCATTTTTACGAATATGATCATTTAGTATAGATCAGTGCTGGGATCCAGAGAGGGAACTCTCTTTTCAGTCTAGAGAGAAGAAAGATCAGGGGATATTACCAGTCAGTGTTTATAAATACCTGATGAGAGTAATAAAAACGTATATAAAAAATACTGATCCAAACTCTTTTCAGGGCTGCCCAGTGCCGGGACAAGAAGCAACAGGCACAGACCAAAATACAAGAAATTTCTTCACACATAAGAAAAAAAACAGTCCTTCCTAGAGGCACTACTGGCATAACTTGTCCTGAGAGTTTGAGGAGTCTCTGATCTTGGAGATTTCAAAACACAGCTGGGCAGGGCACCGTGCAACCTGCTCTTACAGACTTTGCTGTGGGCAAGAGGTTGAATTAGATAATCTCCAGTGGTTTCATCCACCCTCACTTGGTCTGTGACTCTGAACTGGCACACCAAGGCGTGCTCCAGTAGCTGTTGATAGGGGGCCAGTTGCCATGCAGATTTCTTTCCTTGCCAGGCCTTTAATGAAGTTAGGAATTTGTATAACTTGTTTATATGACCCACTCTTTATCAGTTAATCAAATCAAATTACAGCAAAAATATATATCAAATTATATCAAAATTATATCAAAAGATAGCACTAAGAGTGGCTAAGAGAAGGAACTAGAATGTGTAATTCTAGCCCTATATTAGAAATGCATCATGAAGAACATAATCAATTTGAACTGCAATCTTGCTTTGGACCTTTAATTTTTCTCTTGCCTGCAACACAGTTTCCAAGTTCTATGGTTTGTTTCTTGCACAAACTTTGTGTTAACAATGTAAGGCAAAGGCATTTTGGGTTTTTTTTGTGACAGCCAGTTGTCTAATTTTTGGTGTTTTGTAAAAAGCAATGTATTTTCTGTAAAATATTTGTGTAGCTGGCTGTCAATGCCTTTGTTTAAACCCATCTTTTGAGATGCTAATTAGAAACAAAAGAAGTTTTACTCATGGAAGTCACGATTCACTTTACAAAACACGGCCATATAAATGCAACACTCCTGCTATTTCTTTTATTTACTCTGTACTTTACTGTATTACCACGAGTGAATTTCTTTATATTTCTCTGCATCTGAACCATCTTCTTGTCAGTGTCTTTCTGAAAATCTCTTGAGAGAGAGAAGCGAGCCTGAAAGTTGATGGCTTGTCACATGAAGAAGGACTCACTAAAAGCTGGACACTTGTTACATAAAGTCATCAATGTAGCACTGGGAGAATAAATCCCAAAGCACTTTGGTATTTTCACACCTTATTTAAAGTCAGTGAAATAAAGGGTAGTTCATAATTTAGTACCTTTATCATTCAAGTTTATGCTCTCAAGCAGTCTAATGTTGCTATGCTCATTTTTTCATATAGTGTTTCAGAAGTTAACATTTCTTTTCAAATGCGCCTTAGATTCCTTTATAACAGAGTCTGCAAATATTGTTTAATTTACTTTTCAGTAAAGCTGTCAGTTGTAATCTGCAATTTAAAAAAACTAATAAAACAAATCCTCATTTCACAATTTGAACCTTATTGAGTCTAATTCACTTGCACTGCAAGTTTATTATTCTCCTGCAGCTTGACGTGCCTCCAATTGTAATTGTGTTGACCCTCCGATGCAGTAAATCTCCTCGGTGCTTATCAAACTAGGAGAGATAAGTCTACAATTTGGAACTTCATTAAATATCTCATTTATATTAAACAGATGATGGCTTTGAACAGAAATAATAATTTTTACAGAGTCTGTGACCTCCCAATCGCGGTCTCCCCGACCGTAATGCGGTGTTTCGACACCCTCCACCCCTGGGCGCCAGCGCCCGCGTGTCAGAAGTCACCCGTCCATCGGGCTCACTTCAAAGCCTCTGCTGGAGGATGGGGCCAAGTGCTTTGTAGCCCTTGAAGCAGATTTTTTTAAACTCTTTCACAGCATACATTTCTTAGTTGTCTGGGGAGTGCGGGTGGAGTGATTAATAATAGGCAGCTGTTTCAAAAAGAAAAAACAACCAGCAAACATGTTGCTTGTTGTTGTAATTCCTGAAACTATGAACTACTTTTGTGCTTGCTTGGAGGTCAGTCAGTACTTGGAATAAGCATTTCCAGTGGCTTCAAATAGTTTGCATCAAGCTCAGTATCTTTCAGTATCTTGTCCCCACTGTATTTCAATATATATGAAATAAATGCTGTGGGATTTGTGTAAGGAGACTGTTTTTAAGATTTAACTATATGCTTCAAAATGAAGAGGCATGAAGAAGTGAGAAGAGTTATTGCTTTGATATTAAAGTTCGTACTACTTTTCTACAAAATACATCTATTTTTTAATAGATATTTACTTTTTCATAGAGCTGAATTCAGCTCACAATGTTTGGGTGAATTGGTTTAATGGTCTTGGTGAAGCACCTTGGTAGCATTACTGAGAGGACAGCAGGGTGCTGGAGCCCAGGTGAACCAAGAGCTTTAGGGGCAGCAGGAAGACTGGATGATGTGAGGATTGGGCCATGGTGTGGGGACTCTTATCTCTACAGGGAGCAGCTGGGCCCTTCTACACAGGGCATCCACAGACCCCTCTTAGTGGACAGATACTCATTCTTCTCGTTCTCAGGGGGCTGTGCTGACAGCAGAGCTGTGGCTGATGGGGCTGCTAAATCCAGGTAGATAATACCAAGTTATTTTCTTTGCTTCTCATGGGTAATGTGTTCTCCTGTGCTCTGCTTCTCTGGGGGTCACCAAGGAGAACTTGACTTTTTCCTATCCTCTTGAAAAATCTGAGAGGCAGCTGTAGGAAAACAAGGGATGACCAGCTTCTGCAAGCAAAGGCTGGGCTGGGAAGACACTCAGGGAAGTCTTCTGCAGGAGAGCAGCTGGGGTGGGCGGGAGGCTGTATATGCAGCCTTTCTGCTCTCCTGTGCACGTGGCCAAGCAGCCTGTGTCCATCACTTCCACCACACGCTTCAACTCTCTTGTGATGCCCTGGAGGGTCTGGTTGCAGTTGTGGTGGGCAGGGACCTGGCAGCTCCAGGGCTTTGAGGGCTGGGGTGGATGGCACCCCAGGTCTTGACAGTTCAGTTTTTTGTGTCTTTGCCTGGATGCTGCAGCAAGAGATCAGAGGAGCTTCCAGGCTGAATGAAGCATGTAAGACCTATTTACTCTACAGTCAGGAAAGACAGAGAAAAGAACTCAAAAATAAAATTATGGTGAAGTCTGACAACTTTTGTGTTTCTTTCCTTTTGTTCCTAACTACAAAACTTTGGAGTGTGATGATTTCATTTGAAAGCAAGTTGCACCACTATGGCAGCAGCAGCCCAATTCCAAATAAGAGCTCCTGTTCCATGCTCCTGACAAGGGCCTGGTTGTGTTCAGCTGTCAGTGTGTGGAAGATGGCCCAGCTGTCTGCTGATGGTATTGAAAACAGCCCAACTGTCTGTTTAAGAAATTATCCAACAAAGAGACACCAAAATTGAATGTTTTTTTTTTTTCCACCAATTTTCTGTTGAAGGCTTTGAAATATGACAGGGCACCGTGGGGGGTGCAGTGTAAAGGGGTTAGAAAGTTGGTCATTAGGCAGAGCTGTCATTGCAAATTATCTCTGTCCAGGATGAGAAGTTCTAGCTCATTTGGTGCTCAGACAGGTCTAGGCCTTAGGCGATTTGTTACAGTTCCCCCATGTGGTTAAGAGGACCCTGGGCACTAATTTTCCCCTCTCTTTGCAGTTGGAATCACCTGGGAGCCCCTCGGGGCCAGAGCTGCCCATAGAGACTCTGCTGGATGACCGGGAGCGGAGGATTTCCCACTCCCTCTACAGCGGGATCGAGGGTCTCAGCGAGTCGCCCACAAAGAACGTGGCATTGGGCAGGATAGTGGGTGAGGCAAAGCAGCTCTGCTAAGCAGGGCATGTTTTTATTTCTCTCTGTGATTCATTGAAGGGTGATTAATGTGTTATGTGGGAATTGGGAACACGGAGGTTGCACTGACCATTAAAACATGCCTTAAAATTCTTCTACGCAAGCCTTCTGGATGGTTAATGTGAGGAAGAAGGTAAAGTTGGATTCTAAAGTGAATTTTGTATCCTGTGATGGGTCATAGAATGAATAATAGTAGTATTTAACATGGGCTTTCAGTGTCTGATTTGGGACTATAAATTATTGGTTGGTCTAATCGCAGTGTTGCATCAAAGTCAGTGATTCATGAAAATTCACAATTTTTTTTCATCGTTCCTTCTTCTCTGTTTCAGTCCTATTAAAATACAAAAATAAATAAGGCAAACTTGTATCCATTTATGCTTATTAGGGGACTTATTAATTTATTTGAATTTTTGCTTTATAGGACACCAATTTTAAAATCTCATAACTAATTTTAAACATCCCTTATGTAGATTCTGGGCCCTACCTACTGGTCCCAGTGGATAATGAGGTTATTAGCGCTTGCTTTTCAGCAATTCAACTTCTGTACCTTCTGATGTACAGAGCTAGGTAAAAAAGACTTGCATTGACACAGGAGTGGTTGGATTTACTGACTAGGATGGGATTAGTTTGAAAGGATTTTCAAGTTTAAACACAAAAAGCAGCTTGATGAAAATAACACCTGACAGAAGACGTGACAATTGTTCGCCTGAGTTGCAAGTTTTGAAAAGAAGACATGGCTATTAAATCTAGGACTTTTTTTTTAATGTATTAGGTACACAGAATATATTAGAGTATGCTGCTGTAAACTTGATATGAAGCAAAGCTTAACTTCATTTTCATTTGCTTTAGATTAGTTTTCAGCCTCAGAAAATTAGTCTACCATTTAGGCTTTTCCAGTCAACAGTTTGTGTATATTTTTCACACTATATTTTTTTATTTGGATTAGGTTTGTTTGGGGTTTTTTTCCCACATTTTCTTTTTAAAATAATTTTTGTGTTTTGGGGTTTGCATTTTCTTTGTGGTAGGACTGTTGTTAAACTGTCTGAAAATCCACAAGTTTGCTATTTAGGGTATTTCTTTCCATAAGTCTTTTGTCCTTTTCTGTGCATTTGGGCAATAGTAATTAGAAACATATCGTATTCTATTCTATTTCATTTTGTGCAGCTTGGAAGAAAAAATGTGCACATGAAAATCAAGGCAGTGTGAAACCTTGTCACCCAAAGTCATATGCTCTTAAAGAGAAAAATTTAGAAAAAATTGTATTTGTTTGTCAACAAATTTATAGAGTGATAGAATAATTTGAAGTCTTTAGCGCTATTCTCCCATAGGAAGTACTAGTTCTTGT
The DNA here is from genome assembly GCF_049639895.1 of Pseudopodoces humilis. Lineage (NCBI taxonomy): Eukaryota > Metazoa > Chordata > Aves > Passeriformes > Paridae > Pseudopodoces > Pseudopodoces humilis. The sequence continues at coordinate 138,642,971 of NC_142200.1, read as the reverse complement.
GGTGTCAAGGCTTTAGATAAAACATTTGCAAAGCACTGCCTTCTGCTTTTTCCATCAGTGCTGCAGAGGATTGACACACAGAGCTCATATAAGTGTTAACAAATTATCACTTGAACACGTTGTCCGTTGATGGGGAAAGGAACCCTGAGAGAATCTGGGTGCACATGTGTCAGCAATTCAGTTTCCTTTCACATCAGAGGAGCACAAGATTTGCCATGCCAAATTGAACTAGTAGTTCATCAGTCTGGTGTCATCCCTTTAGCAGTAGCCAGTAATTGATGTTTAAACTAAAAAAAAAAAAAAGTATTTTCAAGACTGTTAACATCTAATCCTTCATTTTCTAAGAGTCTTATAACCTGAAGTTAATGTTTTGATTTCCTGTGAATCATTGTTTTTCTGAATTGTTTTCAGGGACCAGGAACTATGTAGAAAATTGTTTGGTTGTGACTTTAATCCATTGAACCTTTAGTGGAAGCAAGTTAGTGGAAAATCAAATTGTGCCTGGACCTTGTAGTAAAGGTGACCTAGTGGTGTGTAACTAAAAACCAGCCTTTCCAGGACTGGACTGTTCCCTTCTACAATCACAGCAGCTTCACAGACCTGTGAAGTTTAAACCCAGTTTTTGGGGTAGGGTCAGTTTTCTAATAGACTATTTTTTCTGAATTAATCAGTGCCACTAAAATAAAACTGCAGTGTTCATAATCTTTTGCATGCAAGCTTTCTTGCAGTGTCATACAACAGAGAGGTATTTCCTATTGGGAGAGATAGGTACAGTTGCTTGTTTCAGAATAGCTAACATTTTTAAGACTCAGTCATTTTTATGCAGTGGAATCCCTGTCTTTTTTGGCATTGGTAATGACAAAAAAAGCAGGGCTTTTTTTCTTTTCCTGAGAATGTTTGTGTGGTGTTACATGATTCTTCCTCTCTTGAATATTGGCCTAAAAGTGAGGATTAGTCCTAAGAACAATCTGGCTGGAGAACACTGGAGGTCTGTACCTTCCCACACCAGTCCTGCCCATGGAAACAAGCCCAACAGAATGCTTTATGCAGCTCTGCTTCCCTTGAGTGCTGTCCCCAGAGCAAGAAGCCCTTTTTTGAGCTCTCTGAATCAGCTGATGTCTTCTGATTTACCCCTCAATGGATTCAACTGTGTAACTTTAAGTTCTCGGTACTTTTAGTGAGGAGATGACAGTTTGTTGTCACGAATGCAGTAGGTCTTCCTGCTGCTTTAGCTCTTGGATGGGTTTGAGTTTTCTTCCTTCCTAAGTTAGACTATTCAAAAGTAACAATCTCAAAGTCGGGAAAATGCCTGCTTGATTTAGTAATTGCTTAAAGTTAGAACAAAGATTTTAAGAGTGTTTTGTTCTAAATACCATTAATGTAATTTCAGGAAAGGTATTTAAGACAATTTCCTTACTCTTTCATAACTGACAAGCAAGAGCTGTCAGAGCCTTGCTGTGAGAGTGGGAATAAAATACCAATTTTGGGATGTGATTTAAATTATGTAAAATAATGTTTGCTTACTGCAATAAGGTTACATGAATATTTTCATGTTTTTGATGATTCTCATGTTGATGTACTTTTCTAAGTGGTTATTGCTGTTATATATTTTCTTATGATTTTTTATTTGATAATATTTCACTGAAAATTTCTGATGTAGAAAAGATAAAATTTTCTGTATTCAGGTTTTTGGTTTGGAAGAGATGGGATATTTTATTTATACAAAGTGGGTCTTTTAAGAATTAGGTGGCTGTAATAAACCCTTTATTTATATATTTTAACATTTCCAGGGTGCAAGTTATTCAGAATAACAACTGTGTTATACCCATTTGCTTGGCTCTAAAATTAAAAATTCAAGTCTTCTTGTGACATACCATTCTTGTATATCTTGCATTGTGCTCCTGAGTTTTGCAATACACAAATATATAGCTGCTGCCTATATAAATTATTCTTATTCAACAAACAGCTTAGTACAAAGTCCTCTTTCATCTCCTTCTTCTAGTTGCTGATATTTTTTTATGAATGTGGTGGGTTTTGTTGCTAACGGTGACTAAACAGAAGTTACTTATTGGGGGGGTTACACAGATTAACTCACACTTGCACTGAATCTGCTTTTCATCCTGAAGGATCCCCCAGAACATTGTAAAATTTGATGGTTCCTACACAACAGGAAATACTCTGTTCTCTACATAAATAATTGCTGTCTTAAGGATAGAATTAGGAGGAAGCACTACTGATAAAAATTTAGCTAGAGCTGTAGAGTGTGTGTCTCAGTGAAAGGAAAATAACCCTTTACAAGCAGAATGTAGTTCCTTGGCTAGGAATCTCATCAAAATGTGGTGCTCTTCTGCAAGAGTTGACAGGTCTGAGCACTTTCTTGAAATCCAAAGCCTGCATACAGTGGAAAAATTTTTGGTTTTAGTCATTCTCCAGGCATTCATTGTACTATTGGTCTGAATCCCACAGTATCAAATTGCTCATGAGTCATTCATAAGGTAATACTGGGTTTGGAACATGCGGTGAGAGTGTTCAACAGATTTTGTAGACCATCCTTTAAAGAGAAAGCAATAGTAAAATCACAAGGATGAAGCCAGAAAGAGTTCCATGACAATGCAGTGTCAGTATGGGAGCCAAGTTATCCTAGCAAACATATTAACCGAACTTCAGGGAATTTCAAGATTTGAAAGGACCTGGAGCAGTTTAGTTCTTCATAAATAAATCTGTTATTCATACTAGATACGGTACGTGCTCAGGGTTTTTTTGAAGTCCTTTATGTTGGTGCTTTTATTCAGGTACAAACTATTTTCTGGTGTATAATAGGTTTGAAGGTGTATAATATTTTTTGAAATATGTTGCTTGGCATATTTTTCCTTCTAGGATGAAAATCCTCGTATACTTGGAGACCAGCCATTTGGTACTGGAGCTCTGGAGTTCTTTTTCTGCATAGACAGATGGGAAACCTTTCTTGCCCTATAGCTTGTGGTCCTCAGGCTGTGTTTCTTTAGATTGGTAATTTGACCAGGAAATTTGAGCATTTGAGCATTGTCCTAAGATGAAAAACATTTGAAAGGGAGAATGTTTTACCTTGCTTAGTACAGTGTCCAAAATACTTTATGTTACAGACTATCTCACTGAAGTTGAATTAATATATGCAAAACTGGACTTGTAGTCAGAGTCTTAATTTCATAGTCTAAATAGCACTTTTCTAGCCTGAGGGAAAATTATTTTCTTGAAGAGGTTTGTAGACAGGCTGAGCAATGCCTTAGATTTGTAGATCAGTCAAATATACTGAAGATTACTGGGTTTGAAGTTTTTTTGATGTTTCCTTGTAAGGTTTCTCACAACACTTGTGGAATTAAGTCTCCAGGGGTATTTTCTGTCCACTTCAGCTTCTCTGCAGAGGATGGATTGAGTTCAGTGCTGAGGTCTGTCCAACCATCTGCTGGAGGTGAAGCCTTTCACCTGTTTTTAGCTTCATCCACAATGAAAAGCACAGGCACGTCAGATGAGTTTTCTCCTAAATTGCAAAGCAACTATTAAAATGTCAGTCTTCACCCTTGTCAGATATAAAGAAGGGTAGTGAAAAGTTAAAAGTGTTACTGAATTACTGTAGCCTCTCAAATGGGAAGTTCAATCTGCTGAATGCCATAAGGTTATACCTTTTCACAATCAATTCTTTGGAGACATTATTAACTACAGAGTTAACAGTCTTGTATAGACATTATATTTGGAAAGAAGTACATTACCAGGCTAAACATTAACCTTTCCATCAAAGGAACTATTTCTGGGCAGAATCAGCTGTTATGCAAACTGCATACATTCATTTCACTTCGATAGTGATGAGATGTTCACCGTGCAGTTCCTTTTACTTCCAGCCACTTTTTCAGCCATCTTCAATGATCTCTTTTGAACCCAGTTTTCCCATCTTTGGAAAGATTACTATATGTATTATCTAGTGCAGTGAGGATTTTAGCTGCCACTTTAAACATAGGGTTTTGTTTGTTTATTAATAATTGTGTGCAAAACTAGTGATGGTAACTGAAACCTTTACAAAAAAAGGGAAAACTTTATTTTCCCCTAATTATTCATATTTTTTTTCCATATCTATAGTGAAAGTAAAATGTGGAAATAATTGATATGTCCATAGAAGCAGTTTAAGTTATGGAAATAGAAGTTTTGTGATGCATTACTCTGGTGCATCATAGTTTTAGAATAATTTTCAGTGCTGTCAGATTAATGGTTGATTAAGCTAGTGTGTTTCTTCTCATGAGATGTGACAATTTTACAAATTGTTTTAGTAAGATCATACCATCTTTTAACTAGTACTCTCACAAATTTACCTGATGAAGTCTGCCACTGAACAGACTAATGCTGAGTCTTGATGTAGTCCCTATCATGTATGTGATGGCTCTTGTTTAAGGGTTTTAACAAAAGTGTTAAAACTTACTTGAATTTGTTGATAATAGAATTTGGATTTTTTTTTTTCTCCACATTTTGCATGTGTCCACTTCCCAGCATCACTTGAACAATTTCTCATTTCATGGCCACCAGACTGATCAGGAAAAGTGATGGCCTCTGATTCTTTGTTTCTACCAAACAAGGGGATATAAGAGGAGATACTGTGTTCTGGGAGAGGTGCTTTTGAACAGTTCCTCAGCCAGGACTTGAGACTATGGGTACAGACAGAAACATGGGAGGCTCCCTCTGAACATCAGGAAACACTTTTGCAGTGTAAGGGTGACCATGTTCTGGCACAGAGTGCTGAGGGAGGTGGTGCAGAAGCAATACTCAGAAGCAATTGGTTTGGAGTCCTGGGCACACGGCTGTAGGTGTCTGTTTGAATGGAAGGGGTTGGACCAGAAGAGCGGTCTCTTCCAAACCTCAACCTTCCTGTGACCCTGTGGTCTTGCAGTAGACCACAGAAATAGCTGGTGTGCATCACTTTTCAGGCCTCTGCACAGGAACATGTGCACAAAGTGAGACGTAGTTAATTTGATTATCTGCGTTGTGTCATTCCTGTCAGTAGCACTGCAGTTTGACATAACATTTTGTCATCTGTGATGTAATATTTTTCAAGGCAATCTCTGCATGCTGCCATTATTTAGTTTTGGGGTTTTTTTTCTCCCTTTTGTCCAGGTAAATATCAGCTGTCTCCAACAGTGAACATGCCCCAGGATGACACTGTCATTATTGAAGATGACAGGCTGTCGGTCCTTCCTCCTCATCTCTCTGACCAGTCATCATCCAGCTCCCATGATGATGTCGGGTTTGGCACTGTTGATACTGGTGGATGGGCTAAAGCTGCAATTAATGAGTCAACAGACTGGTAAGAGCATGGTTTAGTGGAACCAAAAAAAGAGAGAGCTGTAGTTGCATATTTTCCTTTAGTTGCATTTTTGGCTACTGTTAATTTTAATTATTTTTTCTTACATTTGAATTTTACTATTTTCAAACTGGTAATGGTCCCTGTTTCAGGGAGGAAGTCTGTACAAATATTTCTGGTTGCAGTTTTGGGCTGTGTTAAAGCATATTTGTGGAAATGTTACTTAGACAGTACATAGCTGTGTTATTTTGATGATCTAACTTTAATTTAATTGCTAACTGACCTAGCTTTTGTAAAAAAATAAACTTACCAAAATTTAAACACTTGAGTTTATGACAGATGAAAGACTGATTGGAAATTGTGATTTATAAACCTCACTGTAAATATTTCAAAGTTTATAAAACAGAGATTTTATTTTCATATTCCACTCTATATCTAGGAGCATCTCAGTACATCTGTATACTTCCTTGCTTTTCCTAATAATGTATTAATCTTTTAAAACTACTTAGAGGTCAAAGCTCTTTGTTTTTTCTCTGTGTTAATCCTTGTGCAAAAAGGGTTAGTTAAGATTTCTTCATTATGTGTGAAGAACTACTGTTCATATTGTTAGATGATATGCAAAGACAAAATACTGTAATAGCTCTACATTTGAATATATGGAAAGTAACATTTCCATGTTTAAAACTAGGGAAAGTAACTTTATATGTTTAACCTATAGTAAAAATAACTTTTGTGAGTCTTAGGTTGACTCTCCAATTACTTTAACACATTTTAACATAAGAGCCTTAATGAAAAATGTATTGAGCTCCATTATTGACTTGCTTAAGTTCCTGGCAAAGAAATACTGTTTATTGCTTAGTTAGTACAATTAATACAGATCTAAGATTTAATTTACAAGTCCTGTAATTATCTATAGTAATAGCAAAATAAAAGCCCACCTCTGTACGCTGCTACTTCTTGAAGCTAGATAATTACCACAAATAGTGTGAAGTACATGAATTTTCTTATTTTTCTTGTCTCTTGAGCCTGTTATGAATATGTCAGCAATATCTTAATAAAACAGCAATAGCACCTGCCAGCTGATATGCACCTGTCAGCTTCTTCTCTGCTTTAAACTAGTTTATTTCATCTTATATCCAGGAATTGAATGCTGTATTTTAAGCTCCATTTTAATGATCATATGAAAATGTAATTTTTTCATTCTCATTTACTTTTTTTTTGATGTTGCAGTTCCTTCTTATGGACAAGTCATACCCGTAATCTGGGTCCATGAAATGTCCACTTGTCTTTTGTAAAAGCTTTTAGAGCTGAGAATCTGAGACATTTAAATAGCATAGTACTCAAGCCTGCACATAATGGCTTATTTCTGAGGGAGTATTTTTAGCTGAATGTGAGCAAAATCCTGTGAAATAAGTTAAAGTCCATTTGAAAACTGCAGATGCTTTTGCATTGACTTCTGCAGTGTGACTTACTATTCATACACTTCTTTGTAAATGAAATTACAGTAAAAACAGGGATTAGATATTGTAGAATTTACCACACTCAAAAAAATTTTAAGTGTATGAGAAACTGTAAAGATCTTCAGAAACAATGGCACTTGAAAGAGTTAGATCAGTGTCATGCTTAGTAATAGTATCTAATGTATTCTATTTGTAAAAAAAAAAAAGTAAATAGCAATAGAATTAGATTGTTGCTATAATTTCCTGTTGCTAATGGATGAAGGAAGACTTGTAAAACGAAGGTGCATTGTATGATTTTGCTGGAAGGCACAAAGGGTAAAACTAAGAATATGGATGAAGGGTTATCCAAACAAGAATGGCAGCTGTTCTGAATCACAGAAGAAAATGTAAGCTTTTTCAGCCTCACAATATCTCCCTAATCCTTGATGAAAATGTTATGAAAACAAAGGGCCAATAAGACAGGATTAATAAATGGAATTTTAATAACATTGAGGGTCAGAAGACGGTTACATTCTTTTAAGGATCAGCTGTCATTCCAGAAATCTTATTTGTTAAGTATTCTAGAATATAGTAAATTGCATTTGGCATTGCTTAATGACTTGCACTAAATTCACCTCTGTCTTTTATTGATGTAGTTAAAAAGTATTAAAATAAGGCATTTTTAGGGGCATTAATTCCTGCTCTGTGCTCACTGGCTTTTCAAGTTGTGGCCCTTCATGAGGAATTTGAATACTTTTAGACAATGTAGGCACATTCAGACTCCTTTGATTCACTCCTTCCTTAATTACTGAAACACACTCTTGGATCATTAATAATAGAAGTAAAACAGGACACGAAAATTCAGAACTCTGCATAAAGCTCAAATAAATGCACTAAGTAGCACCTTTAGGGTGTAGGATACTGTGCAAACATGTAATAATAATTCCCTTCATTAGTATGTGTGGAATGGAGGTGAGACAAGGGCAGATCAGAAAAGCAGAAAGTTTCTAAAGGTGGTGTCAGTGGAAGTGCTGAGTTCCAGCCTCCCAAATTCCCAGTTGCTGATGCCATGTCCAGACCCTACTGCTCTCTCTGGGACCTGTGGTGTCCTTTTCAAGTTGCATTTGACACTCTAGTTTTAGTCTGTTCTTAGGACTTCAAGTTCAATATATAAGTGTGTGCTGTGTTTACTTGGAAATGATATTCTGCTCTACTAGAAGTTTTATATAAGTGGATCAAAGCCAGCCTGTATGAAAAAAGAAGCATACAGCCAAAACAAATAATTTTATAAGTTCACCTCTTTTGAAGAAAGTGTCACAGGATACATTTTGTTCAGCAAGATGAAGCCAGTCATTTTAACAAACGTGAGCCAGTGCTAACAGATGTTGCTGGAAAAAAATTCTCACTTAGTAAAACCACATTTTTTCTGGCCTTCAGAGACAGGGCTGACTAGCAGGGAGCTAGAAACTTCTGTGTGGCCTTGGGAAAATCAGTTATGATCTGGTTATGAAAGGTGTTGAAACCCTGTAAGTTCAGTTTGAGTCACTTTGGAGGACATTTTCAGATTTAGGGTCTTACTCAGCTACGTGTTGCACTGCCGTAAATGCTAGCAGTGTATATTGGCCTTGTCTGTTTTATCTTTCTATCATGTGGAGATAATTTTTTCCCTGTTTTGTGGGAGTGAATGTTAGGACTAAATAGTTATTTTTGAGTTTGGTCTCTGATTCATCAGAGCTTTTAAGCATATGCTTGAGAACATTGCTAAATTGCGCAGACATCTCTGAAATAGTTGCAGTAATTAAATGTAAAACATTATGAGCCTGAGCCAGAAACATTAGAGTCAAAAGGCACTTGACATTGGCTTTATTCACATAAGTTCTGATCCTGCTCACACTGAAGTATTATATGCTTTTCACAGGCACATATCTTATTATTTGTAAATCTGCTGTTACTAGACTGAATTTCTTTTTGGTTGCCTGGTAATGAGGACAGTGATTTTTGTCCTTTATAGTACTTTATGCCTTTGGACACTTTCCTTTACCTCTTTTTCACTGTTTTCCCTGATACCCAGGTGTTTCTTGATCAAAGATACTTCTGTAAATTAGAGTACATGGCATACATAAATATGTACATGTTACAGAATTTAGACGTATAAGTTGCTTTTTGCAGAAATTCACTATTTTCCTGTTTCTCACTAGGAATGAGAGGTGTATTATACTTAGCCCTTAGAGTAAAAATGATTCCTTAGGAACATGGTACTAAACTAAACACAATATCTTGAGTGGCATTTAGAGATCCATTTAGAGATCTCAGTGAAAAAATATTTAACTTTTTTTTATCTTGAAGATCATTTATATATAGGGTATCTATAGATAGCAATGGTCCAAAATACTGTTTTTTTCAGTATTTCATGCTTTTGATTTCTTTTTGTGCCAGCTGAAGTAGAGGTCTATATACTGTCCCCTTTTCTAGGAGCCAGAAGGTTTTTCTGGGAATTTCCTTTCATACTGTTTACTAGCAGCACGCAATCTCACCTTTTGAAAAAATGTTTTTAGCTTGCACACCAAATTTTGCTTGCATTCTTGCACTCGTGATTCTGCCAGTGTTTGAGCACCATTAATAAATCTATCTTCATCATGTTTCTGAGTGGCTGAAAACTTGACTCACTGAGCTGAGGTCACTTTAGAAACGTGCAGAAGAAACAAGAACCAAATACAGTTCCCCCATCTCTGATTCGCTTGTGGATCCATTGTGGCAAATACTTGCTCTGTGGGGAAGCAATGAGTAAAAATATGGTTGTTTGTCATAGCCAGGCTAAAAGCAGGAGAAGCTGTGAAAAATCTACAAGAAATTTCACATACGGAGAGAAATTTTAATGCAAAGTTTTTAGATTAGGAAGTTTAAAGCTCTGTGGGCTTCCGGCAGGACAGTTTCTATTTATGCTTTACTGAAACCATTTTCTGATAGAGACAGACCAGATAACTTTCTATCAACAGAATAAATTTGTTTCTCAGGAAGAAAAAAGAACTGTTTTATTCTCCCACAAATTATTCCTGTGTTGGACTTTATGTTCTTATAGGATAAGTGCACCAGTTGTGTATATTTTTCATTAAAACTGTGAGTGAAATTCTTGGTACTTTTTAACTAGAATTTCTTAATGCAATAAGACAAATCCATTGTGTGTGTAACTGAATACTTGGAGTGGTGTATTTAAAACTTAATCGTTGGTAGAAGTCACGTGCTAAATAAATGATTTTCTCTGAAGAGTGAAAGGTTGCGTGATCTTGATAAATGTTCCCATGATTTTTTTCCCTTCCTACAGCACTCTTAGTCCAGATGTTGATCCAGTACTTGCCTTCCAGCGAGAGGGTTTTGGACGCCAGAGCATGTCAGAAAAGCGTACAAAGCAATTTTCAGATGCCAGTCAGTTGGAGTTTGTTAAAACACGAAAATCCAAAAGCATGGATCTAGGTAGTGAGTGATGTTTTTTCAATTTTTTTTTTATTTGAACCTGATTTTCATGTTGTAAGTATATGGATTTTATAATTCCAAACAGATTGTGCATGTGCAGTAGTACTGCACATAATGTCTCCTTGTGGGTAGTAAAGTACTAACTTGAATGGCCAAGTGGCCTGGGTGTTCTTTGTTGTTTGTAAATGTCCATACATTCAAATATCATAGCCCTCTGGATATATGGTTATACCTAAATGCAGTAAACAGTATTTTTTAAAATGGAGGTGAAAAAGTCATTTACCAATCCATATAGAATAATTGTGTAAAACTGTACCCCGCGTGGTTCTGGGTAGCCGGGTTTATTATCAATCCATCATTATAATGCAGTTAGCCTTAAAGGTCCTTTGTAGCCTCTCATTTTGTAGATGAATTCAGAATTAGAAATTGGGACCTAGTCTGACATCTGTTTGAGACCCAAGTTTTAATATTTATATCAGAAGCCCTATAAAGCAGCAGCGGCTAAGACAGGCAATCACAGTGATCATTTTAACTGATAAACCAACTGAGAATAAGTAATTGCTAACAAGCCCATCAATTTTTCTGCCGTTGAATTCAGATTCTGAAGTGCAGACTCTAGTAACCTCAAACAGTGAGTTTTGATGGTTTAAACACAAAGAATTCCCTACGCAGAATAATAAAATATAATGCAATTCCCTCCTTTACATGTGAATGTCTTGCCTACAATCCCTAATTCACAAACTCCTCAGGCTGCAGTCAGGTTGGAGGTGTTGACTTGTCTCGACTAGTTGCCGTGTGCTAACGTTTCAATAACATACTGTACCTGCCTGTGATGTGAACATGACTGACACTGCATGAAGGTTACTAGTTTGCTGCCACTTCTACCCAGAATGTTTGCTTAATCCTGCAGTTTATTTGCATGAAGTAGGACATTTCTAAGGTCCCCTAACTTGAGAAGAAAATATGCAAACCAGAAGGAATGTTGAGTGCATGTGGGGCATGGGCACTAACTGGGCTAACCGTTATGCATTTACCTTTTAACAGTAGCTGACGAGACTAAGCTCAGTACAATGGATGACCAGAAAACAGGTAAGAATTGACAGTAAGGCTGTTGCTATAGAAACCTTGGTCAAAGCAGCTTACCACAATTACAGAACTGCCAGTCAAATTGCATGAAAACATGAATATTCCAGTATTTGCATGGCTGCCTTCTATTGTGAATAATCAAGTCCTACAGAAAAATAAGTTTTTTCTATAAAGATAAGTATCTAGGGTAGTATATTCAGCCAGGTCACGTATGTGATTGTAGGCAGACACCTGTTTCTACACTTTAAATTCATAAATATTCAGTTGTTTGGGGTTTTTGTCCTTTCAAAAAAAAATCTTGGAAAATCTCCTCCTAGCTTCAAACTGTAGTGCACAGAGAGATGATTTAGAAGAGTCGAGTGTTTGGCTATTACAGTGCTAACACAGTGCTTGAAAATAATTATTTTAATTAGAAAACTGCTGCCTTTGCCTTAAGTGGTCATCAGGTACATGTTGTGCATTGAGTTGAAGATTATTTGTGCAAGTTGATTTGCTTTTGGAGCTGAAACTTGAGCATTTTAACTGAGCAAAAGAATATGTAAATAGAATCTTTTCCAGATACCATTCATTGTAATGTTTCACAAAATGATAATGAGAAATGGCTTTCACAGCATATTTTTTTATCAGTAATTAAAATAATGCACCAACTGCAATTATGAACCTTTATAATTTATTAATATAAGTTAGCTTTTGACCTATGGAATGCTTTTGTAATTACGCTAGATCCAGAGGACACCATAACATTACTTAGCTCTAATTAGGAACAATTCACCTTTTTAACCTGAAAATATTATTTATTTTAGCTTGATTTGAGGAATAGTGCATTCCATACAGAATTTACATTTACTAATTCAGAACTGCATCTCTGATTAACTGGACTGTATAACATGAATAGGAATACTGAAAAGCTGTAAGTAATCAAGTGATAAAATTATCATTTTTATTTGAACAGATAAGTCTTCTAGCTTTTAAAACATTGCAGAATATGGCCACAGACTTGCAGCTTTGCAAAAAAAGAATGAGTAAACAAAATCAAAATATATTAATGTTTTGGGGGATTAAAGCCATCAGAATGTGAATGTATGAATTGTGTTAATTGTGGTAATAATTAGTGCTTAGGAACTGCCTTCACCTCTGAGCACTATTCACATAAAAACAAGTTAAAGACCAAACTCAAAATCTTTCTGAATTATTTTTCATTTTCTTATTAACCTGTGTAGTTGAATGGAATGTGGCTAGAATGGTGTAAAACCTGTGCTTTTTAGTAAAATACAATCCTTAGGTTTTAAAAGTGCATAGTGGTTTTGGTGGTATCAGTAGAGGGTGGTATGAATTGAGTGTAGTTTTCCTCTATGTGTAACACGTGGATTAAATTCCAAAAAAAGAGACAGATTGGACAACTTGGGTGAAAGAGCATGACCATGCCATCTGGACTAGGCATTTACATATTTTGTGCACAGTAAATGTGCTGGAAAAATTTTTCAATGGCTGGAAAAAAAGAAAACACCTTTTGCTGTACTTTTATTTTATTTATCTTGCGTGCTTTTAACCAGGTTTTGTATATAAACACTGGATATCTCCCATTACTGAAGATGGATGTCGCTGTTAAACAAACCACTTACTGTAGTTTGGCTTAAAAATTGTCTGGTTCTAAGGGAAAAAAAAAAAGCTTCAAATGTGTGGTGAGCTATGCTTTAATGGACTCTAGAAGCCAGAAAACTTCAACATGTATTTACTTTAGAAAAGATAAAAACAAACTCTGTTACTGTCACAGTTGGATTTAATAGTATTGGCTGAAAAGGAGAGCACAGAACTCTCCAGCCCTAGTTACTATTATAGTTTTTTAATTATTTTTCTTTCTATAGTTCACTTGAAGTACCTAATCCTTGCAATGTTTACAGTTCATCCTAGAGGTTAGAAGTATGTTCAGTAGCAATTGAGCATGGCTCATTTATAGAGTCTCAGGCATACTGTAGCTCTAGGTGGTTATTTTTTCATATGCATGTTATGAAAATGAAAAAAAAAAAAATCAAATAACATTTATTTAAATTATTTATTGACTTACTTTTACACAATGCTTTTTAATTAAGCTTTTATTAAATGGAATCAAAATTAAACTGGTTTTGATGCAGTTTCTTGCTTTATTCCTCCCCTGTCTTCCCCAGATGAAGTGTTAATCTCTTAGTGTCTGAATTAGAAATGGAAAAATTTATCAAATGTAATGGAGCAGATGTTACTAAGTAAATAGACTTACTGATAATGTCCTTCAAGAAAGTGTTTAGAAAGTAGACTTTACGCCTTCACAAAACTGGTTTAATAAAATCCAGAGAAGTTTTTGCCATCAGTTGCAGGTAGCATTTGAGTTGGCAGCTCATAAAAATAATGTTTCAGGAAGAAAAAAATGGTCATTTAAAATGATTTAAAAGAATGTGCTGATGAAAAATTTGCTTTATAGACTAAAATTAGCCACTGGACTAAGGGCTGGCCAGCTGGGGACACGGACTGGAGGTGCATGAGCGGTGGGCAGGGGCTGTGCTGGGCAGGGAGAGGCACTGCCAAGCTGTGAGGACAATGCAAGGTGCCAGTCACGGCAGGAGGAATGCTGGGATGCAGAGGGATGAATCTACCTCAAAGGATATTTGTTAAGAAAATCGTTGGAAAGGGAGATTTTGATAAACTTCAAATTTTAAAAATGATAAAAGAATCCCTTTCATCCTCAGTTATATAAATATGCTTTAGGTAGATGTGTCTTTTCCTCTGCTTTTTTCTACTTTAAATTCTGGTGTCAAAATAGAAGTAGAACTCATTCTGAGCAGATAACGCTTCTGATGATTACCACCAGTGCTGTAAAGGCTGGAAGAAAATGCTGACATTTTTGTATTTAGAAAACAGCGTTTTGATGTGACTCATAAATTTTAAACAGAATCCATTTTAAAGAACATTTGCTGGTTTTTACCAGATTATGGGTAAACAACTCACTTTCTGATTGGTGAATGCTAGTAATAAATTCTTAACACACAATTTACAGGGACACCTAACTGTATATTTTGATAATAGTAGATTTACTGTGAAGTAGCCATAGAAGATAGTGAAGGTATTAAAATATACATAGCTCTATGATCACACTGATAAATTTGCTTGTGAAAGGAAATTTCCCCATTTCAGATTCTGCAACTGTTCACTTTTGTGTTCATGGCCACCCAAGTTGAATAAATATTCTTATAATTTATGTGATCCACTATAAGTTTTACGGTACTCAACATTAGGTCATATCCCAGATGGGATATCCTTTGGGAAAACACAACTTATATAAATACAGTTCTCACAAAGGTCTGTATTGGATGTCAGGAAATGGAACTTTTTTTAATGTCTTTATTGAACACAAATGGGCACATAAATGCCTACTTTATAATTACTGTTTACAAAAAGAGCCACTCAGTAATTAGGAAAAGATATATGAGAATTTAATTTGAAAGGTTGCAAAACAGAGTGTGGAATAAGGAAGTTTACAGTAAGTTGCTATGTAAGAGGACACCCTTTCCTTTTATATATGAAATTGGATCTGTCAAACAGCTGGTTCATATATGATTGTCCCATTTCCTCTTTTTTCTCCAAGATGTAGCATTCATTTTTTTTTCTGTCTCAAAGACAATTTAAAATAAAATACAATCTTGAAAAGTACAAAGCAAAATAAAATCTCATTTCTTGTGTACTGCAGGCATTAGTGGAGGAATAGCAGATTTGACCATGGGCTAGAAAGTGGACGGTTTTATAGGGCACTGTCTGAATTGGAGTGCTTTTACTTGTCAGAATGTTCTGTAAAACACTTGCCTTAGACTTGAGGCCATTTTCAGAAGTTTGGTGATTCCAGACTACAGCATGTTTGCACAGCTGGGAAGCCACCAATCCTCCCTGGTCCCAGCTGGCCCTGTGCCCTATCCCCAGCCATCCTCAGAACCCTCAGCCCTCTAATAAGTACAGGCTGTGTGTGAGAGGGTGGCTCCTTCTAGGAGGTGGGAATTCATTAAGATAAAATTTCTCATTTATTGGGGTGCATTTATTTTTGACCAAGGGTCCAAGCAGCAGGACTGCAGAGTGCTGGGGGAACCAAACTGCAGGAGTTGTGTAGACCTGGGAGGGTATGAATTTTTTGTTTCTGTTTACAAGTTAATCTTACCAGTAGGGCAGCTGAAGGGAAATACTTTGACAGCTGCTGTTTGAATTTATTTGATCTGAGGGATTTCAGTTTAATGCAATTGCTCAGACTTTTAATAGCTGAATAGAAAGTTATAGCTTTCACTGCCTTTCTTCATCTCATACCAAGGTAACAAATGGTGGGGAGAAACTTTGCCATGCTGCTATTCAGCATCTCTTCTGTAGGGGCAAGCAACCTCCTTTCCTCCCCAGCTAATACTGAATAGTTTTAGTAGTGCAGTGGAAATTTTCCCCAATTTAAGGTAATTTCACATACCTTTCATAAAGAGCAGTGACAGATGCCGTTTCCCTTCTGTCTCCTGATATCTACCAGAATAGGAATCACTTCAGAACTTTGTATTACTCTGAGATAAACACTCAAAAGAGGTAGTTTTCCTTTATTACATCTTTATTCACACCTATGCTTACTAATGTACTGTTCCTAGTTTTGGAATTCCTGGGGATTCAAGCCTTGGCTCTGGCTCTCAGTGGTGGCTGGCTGTGAAATTTATTTCTGCCAGATGAGGATACTGATGTCAACTGGGTATCAGCCTACCACCTGGGACTGTTGTGGTGCCACAGCAATTCTCTTTTGTGCTCCCTTTGGATAGAGAAAAAAAGCAAATTTCATATTATAGGTGAGGGCTCTGGTATCATAATTTCAGGAAATGTAGCCATGATGATGTTGTCCCACCTCATCTTGCTTTGCAGCCCCAAGTTTTGTGGAAAATCTAGCTAAGACTGTTCTTGTGCTTTTGAATAAAATCACTTCAATAAAATGTTGTGGTTTTTTTCTTTCCCCTGAAAGATTCTTCCCAGTTTTAACTTTAGTATGAGATCTAATTGTGCAGTTGTGAGGTGATTTGCAGTGTGAGTGGTTGTCTGAGAACAAAGGCTGTACACAAACCTGAGAAGTAAAGTCTGGATGGAGAGAGGCTTTTGCAGAACAATGCCTGAGGCTTCCTTGGCACATCTCTGGACATGCTGCAGTGATGAAAGCTGCCTGCAGCCCCAGCTGTGGTAGTGCTGCCCAAACAGTCACTCCTCGTGACTGCCAGGAGTGTGTTTATTTTCCTGTGGGATAACTGGTATTGCCCATTTTATTGGGTCCTTTCCACAGATTATTGTTAAGCAATTTCACAAATTCTGAGCAAGTCAGCTGATACTTCTCAGAAGCATTTAATTATGAAATTGTTAGTAATTTGATGAAAGTCTTTACAACTCAGACAAACAGCATGTTCCTTGAAGCGAGAGGTCAGGCTACTTTGCAAGACTGTTACACTGAACACAGTAGGATTTATGCCCATAAGATGCTCTCTGTTCATCAGTTGCTAGTACAGAGGAAATTTTCTGCTCAAACTAAAAATAGGCAATTGTTTTGTTAGATGCTGTTAGATATGTGTCTGAGCTGGTTGTATGAGCTAAGTTTTTAAAGCCCCATGATTTCTTTTTAATTTAAATTGTGTAAAGTAATAGTAATGGATGTTGGTCTCTCTTCACTGGTTTGAAAAGCCAGACATTGCTAACATTGTCGGTTTCGTTGACTGTGACTTGACATACTCATTTGCTTCTGAGACCAACAAATCTGTGGAGAATTCCCTGCAGATTATTGAGAGACGATGTGAATAATGTTAAATGTGTCCCCAAAGACTTTCAGGATGGATATGCATAATCAAGCATGATGTTCTCAATATTAATTCTAATTACTTTTTTCCCCTCTTTAAATCACTAAGGTTCCCCAACCAGAGATGTGGGGCCCTCGTTAGGTCTGAAGAAATCCAGCTCATTAGAAAGTCTGCAGACAGCCGTTGCTGAGGTGACTCTGAATGGTGACATTCCTTTCCACCGCCCACGCCCACGAATTATCCGAGGACGAGGCTGCAACGAAAGCTTCAGAGCTGCCATAGACAAGTCATACGATAAACCTGTAGCAGATGATGATGATGAAGGCATGGAAACTTGTAAGTAAACTGTTATTTTACATAATGAGTGTTGATGGGATAGGTTAATTCCTTTAGAAAGTGGCTTAAGTGGTAGAGCGTAATTTTAGAATTTTAAAAGAATAGAACTAACTTTGTAATATTTAGTCTTTTTCCCTTCATTTGCTTTAACAGATCACCACACTCTACAGCTTTCTTCCTTTCCAAAATAAGAGAATAAGATTATTTGGAATGTGTTTACTTAAATTACTCTGAAAATATTCTCTAAGATGGCTAATTAATGTACTAACGTAAACTAGAAAAAATTTAGACAGAAAGGCGAACCCACTAAATCTATGTTACAAAAATATAGGCATCTAACTTTGAAATACTACATTTGTAGTGTTGGGGGAATAAAAAGAAATCACTGTCCTTTAATTAGAGTGATAAAGTTGGCAGATCTAATAAAATATAAAGTTAATGATCAGCTATTACCCACCCTAATCGGCATTCATTTACATTTTCAGTTATTTAACCTGAAGTATGACCCAACATGTGGAGAATGTCATTAACATAAAAGAATCACTTCAAAGCTAACCTTATCATTATTGAACTATGTAAGAATGGGCTGGTAAAATGACAACTCATATTGAATGAAAATAGTATGAATGGTAAATTACCTCAATCAGGGGTTGCTTTAAAATCATTGAATTTTTAACCTTCATGTTGCACTACTTTCAACTTGTCACACACCAGCAGAATTTTTTTTTAATCAACCTGCAGCTAGTTAGAAGTTTATGAATGAAGATGATGGTGGGAAGGTTGAACTAGTAAAGTATTTGGCCTGAATTTAATGGAGGCTTGAAAAGGAATTTTTAAAAATTCTTTATTTTTAAAACTATTTAGTTTCAGAAATTCTGTTTCGTAAGCATCATTCCTTAATATTGTTTTATAAGTTACTTCTGTAACCACTCTTTTATTTTTTAAAAACTCCTGGCCTTTTTTTTTTTAATCTGCTTCTTTTTAAGAGTGTTCTGAGGCCACAAGGGAGATTATTTTTCCAGTCACTTTTCTCAAAGGTAGCTATAGATGGAATTAATTCTGCTTTGCTTTTCCAGCACCTAACAATTCCACACAGCAGTGTGGCTAAATTCTGGTGTGGTGCTGCTGGCTGTCAATTTATTTCTGGCCAGTAGAAGAGTAGGTGTGGGAAAATGTGTAATGATCCTTCTCATTCATACAAACTGCATGCCTCTGGTCCTTTGGGCCATAAGACCATGTTTTTATAGAAGGCCTTGTTGGTGTGAGCCCAGTGATAGAAATATCCTGGTTTGAGGCTTCAGATATCCAAGGTTTGTCCAGAAGTTACAGATGGTTTAACTTCAATTGAACTAAAGTATAGCAAAGCTGTCGTTATGAAGCGCTTCCAAGGTGAGTATAGGTTTATGAGATTCTGGTAAGAGGTTTTGAGCTTTTGATGCAATGCATGGAGAGTAGCAAGGAAGTATTTGGAGCCCATTGGATCCTTCACATGGGAGCAGTGGTGTTGTGGCTTAGTTCCTGCAGGCAGCTGCTTGCTCACTCCCCCACCAGTGGGACTGGGGAGACAACTGGAAGGGTAAAAGCTGGAAAACTCATGGATTGAGATATAGTCAGCTTCATAGGGAAAGCAAAAGCCACACACACAAGCAAAGCAAAACAAAAAATTAATTCACTGCTACCCATGGGCAGGCAAGTGCTTAGGCATCCCCAGGAGAACTAGGTCCTTAATACACTAAGCATGATGCCATGTGGTCTGGAATATCCCTTGTTCAGCTGGGGTCACATGTCCTGGCCCAACCTCCTATACATCCTCAACTTCCTTGTCCCTGTGGCTGTACAAAAGGCAGAAAAGGCTTTGGCTCTGTGTAAGCAATAGCAAAAACATTTCTATATTATCAACCCTGTGTTCAGCACAAATCCAAAACACAGCCCCATACCAGCCACTGGGAAGAAAAATAACCCTACACCAGCCAGAACCAGCACTAGCAGGAATCAGACAGAGCCTTCTGGCTGAATTCAAAATGTCATGGGGTGAGTCTTTGCCTTCATCTCTGGATGAAGCTGTCTTGCACCAGTGGACCAAAAGCTACCTCGTGTCATGAGAGAGCAAGAGCAAGGATTGTCAGATGCCATGGTAAAGAAGGGCTGAGCAAAGTGTGACCAAGCTATATGTGTAGAACTATGCATTTTCTTGTGTTCTAATAGCTTCCACATATGGTAAGGAAACATCTAAGAGGTATTCCAGCAATTTGAAGTGCCAGATTCACAGAAGCAGATGAGAAGCAAAGCAAATATGATAAACTGATTGGACAGAATTCAGTCCTTGAGGATTTTTGCTTCTCATGGTGACCATGGGAGCTTAAGAGCCATTTCAGCCCTATGTTGCATGTCTTCCTGGGGATGTCTGTGTCTGCATTAAACCTCAAAGCACTGCAGTATGCTCCACTTCGTGTAAATTCTATATGGACTTCAGTTCTTCTTCATCTATAGTGTCTTCAGCTGGACAAAGTTTGGGCACATATGAATATGTAGGAGTTTAACAATCTGGTTCTAACGTAACTAATGCCTCACTGCTTCCATAACGATGTCTAAGGTTTTTTTAAGCTGTGTTTAATTATTCCATAATTGTTTGAAATTAGAATGTGGCTTTCTCTCATTACAAAACCCAGGCAAACATGCTGGTGGTCAATTTGCTGATGCCCTTGAGGTTGGATCCATTTGTCTTACTGGAGTTTTTTTGGTTTTTTCCAAGTGTTTCAGTGCTAGAAGTGTTTTTTTGTCTTCCAGACAGTGACTCACTTTGGATTAGCAAATAATAGCACTGCTATGTATTGTATAGAGGAATTCCTAACATGTCATCATTCCATATACAAAAGCCATAAAAAATACAGGTAGCATATGTGACAAAGGGGCTGACTCTTCCAAATGTCCTTGGAACAATGTGCTGTTAAATTACTAAATGTAGGATTAAAATCAGATGGCACTGACTGATTCTGAGGTAACATTTCAGTTATTTGAGAAGATGTGTGTGAGTTTTAATGGCTGTAAAGAAGGAACATTTGTGGAAAGAGGTGTGGATGTTCAGCTTTTACAGATCATTTTTTCTGGGTTTTTTTGTTTTGTTTTGCTTTTGTTGTTTTTTGGTTTTTTCCTTTTTTGTTTTTTCCTTAATACTTGAAAGAACTGACTAGAAGTAAAATGTTTATCTTTAGTGAGATGAAGAAGAACAAGGCATTTTGATTGGGAGAGATCAACAAAGCTTTCTAATCTATTGCTGAATCTTAATTGCTGGAATCTCGGGCTGTATTAAATATCACAATAAGAGGCCTAGAAGCTTAGCAGCAAAATAGTTTCACATTAAGTAGCTTTGATTCCTCATGTGCATCTTCTCCATTTTATGGGCTAATTAGGAGAATAGCTTCATAATACCTGTTTGTGTAGTACTCCTTAGTGCAGCGTGGTTCATGAAATGACACTAGTGTTCATTTTAATTGATGTTTAAAGTATACTCCAATTTAATTTTTTGGCTTCAGCATCCTGAATGGGGAGGCAGGAGGTTGTAGGATAAAAAGGAAATAACAGCACCAAAACAAATACATCCTGCGTTTTGCAGTAACCTAATGTCATTACTGCAACATAACAAAAATTAGAAGTTTCATTTGTAGCCTGGGTTTGAATGTTAATTGAGCAGCATTTGCATTTTTTCTAAACACTAGTAATTATGTGTATGTTAATTGCAGGATGACTGCACTGCATAAAAGTGAAACAAGCTTCTTCATGTTGGGTCTTCTTAAGAAAACTGGAAATCTCTTTAGTACACTAAAGAAACCAGTGTTTACTCCAGGACAACAGGCAACCCAGTTCACAGGCCTCAGTCTAAGCTACTGAGTTAATTGTGAGCAAAGCTATCATGTGTATGATAGACAAATATTAATTGCAACACAAATATAGAAAGGAGATAATGTTCTTCATGGAACGTGCAAAATAAATAGTAGTGAAGGCTTTGTGTCCTGGGTTCTGGCCAGGACGGGGTTGGCTTTTGCAGTAGCCAGGAGGGGACATGGCCAGGACCCAGAGGTTATTCCATACCACCTCACATAATTTTCCAGATATGGGGGAAGAGGTCCCTACGAACTCCTGTAGAGTAGTGGAGGGAGCAGTCAGGCATTGTCAGGGGTTCAAACTTCTGTGCCAGTCATTCTTGTGAGCTCTTTATTTGTAGTGTTGCTGTTACTGTTAGTTTTCTTATCTCATTGCCATTTCCAGTAAATTGTTCTCATCTCAACCTGTGATCTTTACCTTTTGTGCCTCCAACTGTCCTCTCCATCCTGCTGCAAGGGCAAGGGAAGGGAGGGGGAGCGAGTGGGTGGCACGTGTTTTGGAGAGTCTGAGTAGGAGCACCAAACTGGGGAGTACCCTTCCTAAACCATGACATACTGTTATGACAAGTTGTTCCACAATTCAGCATAGCACAGTAAACAATACATATTTATGATTTATTTAATGTATTGTTATATGAGTATGTACAAACATAGGTCAAAATGGATTAATCTTTAAAATTCTAGTAGTGAAGTTCCAAGTAAACAGTTGACTTCAGAATTTGTCAGAAATTCCGTACAGTTTTATATTTTTACTAATTATATTCATTTGCAAGTACAGTCTTTTAAATGTCTAGTTAGAACAGATTGTAGCTATAAATTAACATGTAAAAAATTAACATTTCTATTCCATCCAAAGTGTTTTCCACAATTCTTTTAATAATAACTAAATATCATTCCAGACACTGATTAAGAAATGCTGGAACCAAAAAAAGTACAAGAACAGCTAGTACAGAGGCATGTATAGGACCTATTAGTTTCCTAAAATACGATAACATGAATATTAAAACTGTTTCTACGGTTGAGAGCTGTATCATCTGCTTTACTCATAGCAGTCCTGAATTAAATGCCAAGGCCTGGCCACTCTGGTGGTTTGTACTTCAGAGTACTAGTTAAGATTCAAAAATAGTTACTAATGTTGAGATGTATCTGACATGGTATATTTTTCTTGAAGTATGTCTATGTTATCATCTAGGGCTGGAGAATATTTGGAAAACTTGATACTTGGGGAATAAGTACAAAATCTGTTGGACACATCTGTGGACTGTAATATTAAGGAATAAAGAGTATTTTGCAAGCAAATTTATGAGAGAGAGAAGACACTATATTGAATGGTTTTCAGTCAGTGATTTGTAGACTTTTCAGGTTCAATGATTTACTTGTGAGGTGAAGATGAACGATGACTAAGAAAAGCAAGTTTATATTCTACAGTAGTCTATATATGGGAAATTTATAGTATATATATTATATAGTATATATAGTATATATATGAATGTATATATATGAGAAATTTCTGAGGAATTACACTCTTCTATTGGCTGTAGAAGAGTTGCTGAGGTCTTGAGTAATATTAGCAAAATAATATTAAGAAGTAGTAAACATAGGTGAAACTAAAAACCATTTTTTTTCCTTCTACAAGCCATGACCATTTCAAAATCGTACTGAGTACAATTTTTTTTTTTTATTTTCCATTCACTGTGTATATATAAGGCAAGACTGTATTTTTCAAATTCTACTGCCAAAAGTTGTTTGGAGCTTTTGTATTCATTGGAACTACAGGAGGCAATACTAAGTATGCATCTGTGATCCTAATTGCTGCTTTGTGCAGTCTCTTGGAAAGCTGGGAGGTGGTTGGAGCCCTACTTAAATGTGATGATATAAAATGTTAGAGCTCATGGAAAGTCACAGCTTCACGAGCCATGCAGTGCAGTATTCTGGCTCACCAGCTTGAAGTGTTTTATTTCTTTCTTACTAAACTACTGAAGCAGTTTTGGGGTTTTCAGTGGATTTTTTTTCTTTTACTTATTTTTCTTTCAGACTTTCTGAAATACATGTGGGCTGTTAAATTTAACCTTGGGTGTGCTTTGGGATTTGTTCTGCTGGATGAAATCTCCCCACCTGAGCCCCCCAAGCTGCCCCATCTCAACCAAGAGTAACACCAAAAATAACAATCATAGTGCATGATGTGTTCTAAATGGCTTCAGGAAATGAAGAAGCATAAAAAAACTATTATGTTACTTACAGAAGAAGAAAAAGTATATTATGGCTTGTGTTAAGGGTTAACACTCCCTAATGACTTTCATATTTTTATGAGAATATTACTATGAATTTATGGACAAGGCATGCTGCACTGCTGTTGTTACTTCTTGCAAATATTTCTAAATGTCTCCTCAACTGATTTAGATACTGAAATAAAATGGGCCAATTTAACATCACTTTGCTAATCGTCTTTATTAATCCATACATTATCCAGAGTACCCATAAAGTGCAAATTGTGTTTTGCAGAATGGTCTGCAAAGGTGAATTCCTTGCTTTTATGAGTTTAATACTTCTAATGAACACTCTTGGAAAACCATGTGAGCAGATACTGATTTGAAGAAAAAAAAAAAAGTTTATTGTGGTTTTGCATATATCCTGCTTCAAAATACTTTATGGAATATACCAAAAAGTCTGCCCTTTTTGCTTGTTCTTATGTCATTGATGTTTCTTAATATGTGCTTTCAGTGGAGGAAGACACAGAGGAGAGCTCAAGATCTGGTAGAGAATCTGTGTCCACAGCAAGTGACCAGCCATCCCACTCATTAGAGAGACATATGAATGGAAGCCAAGATAAAGGTGACAGAAAAAAAACTGGAAAGGAAAAGAAGAAAGATCGAGATAAAGAGAAGGATAAAATTAAGGCAAAGAAAGGAATGCTGAAAGGCTTAGGAGACATGTTCAGGTAGGTACTTTGCAATCAAATGTAGAATGAATTATAAAAAGAAGTTTCTTTTTCTAATTAGTCATTATATTGTAAATTGTTGCTGAGGCCGTATTTTACTATGCAAATCCATACATGATATATATAGGCTGATCTCAATTTTTGAGCCTATGGGCGGTGTCATAAAAGGGAGGCAGCTCAGAATGGAAGAGAAGGAGATGGCTGGCAGGCCAAAGGACGGGAAAGGCAAAGGAAAAAGTAATTTTAAGCCACAGACTGCTTGGTTTTGAAAGAGTCTTTGGTGATGTCTTAAGTCATGCTCATATCCTTTGACAACTCAAAACATTTGGGTTTTTTTTTTTAATTTTTCTTCTTTAATACTGTACCCAAAGCTTATGTGTTGGTAAAGGAATGCTTTTCTTTGCTTTACTGTTAAGACTATTGGTATCATGGAGGCATGATGTGAAAGAGATGAATCAGTTTGAGATTGAGAAGCAGCATGCTCCTCTCAAGGAAGACAGGACCTAAGGTTGTGTGCTCTGAGAACCCACAGAGAATGGGTCAGTGAAAGGCCTGATTTACCAAACACTGAGTTCTTTTTAAAGGAGTCACCCCTCCAGCAGACATAAGTCATCCGAAAGGAGCACACTGCTGAGGTATCCCTGCTGTTGTGGGTAAATGTTGTAACATGACAAACATCTTTGATCACTTGTGGAATGGGGTGAGAGAGCAAGAAAATCCATCCTTCTTTTAGCTAGCTAGAGTAAATAAATATATTTCAAAGAAAACACAATATTAAGGCAGTGTTTGTTATTTAATTTTAAAGTGAGGTACTGGTATTATTTTAAATATTTATTAATGATTCTGCTCTGAAAGCATGTAAGGGGAGTTTCAGTTCACTTTCATCCCATTACTTTCTTTATCATGTAAAATATTAGTTTAATGTGTTGTAACTGCACAGGTTCTTGAGAATTGTTCTGTAACTGAGAATTATATTATGAGAGTAATAAATAGAAAGAGTGGTTAATTAGGGGAAAAAATGTAGTTAATTAGAAAATATTGTTTTGAAATCTGCTTTAGAGAACACTAAATAATACCAGACTGCTAGACAGTGTATGCCATAGAAAACAAGAAGAATTATAGGAGATAGTGCCACATGTCAAACAGGAGGAGAGTCATCCAGTCTGTGAGACCCATGGGGATGCCCTCATCCTCTGGACATTTGCCTGCCTCACTTCAAGCCTGGAGCAGAGCATTGCATCCCACTCTGGGAGAGTGTGGAAGGCAGGAGATGTGACATGCTGGCTGGTTCTTTTCTTCACTCTGTCATTTTTAAACAGAAGAAATGACAAGTGAAATTGAGGCACAATATACATGATAAATTCTATAGGTTCTGAGTATTAGCATCTTGGATACCTTGAGTGTTGTCTTGTGAGTTCAGTCAGAAAGTGTTTACAACATCTAGAAAGCTTGGGCAGCTCCGTAGTCCAGACAAGGTAACCTTTTCTGTGGGCTTGATGTAACACTTCTGAAGTCTAATCTGGAAAAAACACTAATTTGAGTGATAGGATGATCCAATGCTTTGTTTGCTCTTCATAACAGTCAACATTTTCTTGAGGTTTTTTCATTCACTACTATTTCTGAGTGAACTTTACTTTTCATTCTCCTCTTAATTAATGTGAGAGCAGTGCTATCTGGATATAGCTGACTCGTCCTGGATCTGTAAATTAGCTTGCACCTTGTCAGCCCACACAAGAGAGGTGTTCCTGGCAAGCAAGAAAATGCTGACTGAGAGAATTAAGCACTATGCCTCATTTCCACTTGGTGCTTGATTTGCTTTGTTGACAGGCTTCTCAATAATGTTTGAGAGATGGGCTTTGTTATGTCTGCAAAATAAGCTACTACTTCTACCTATAACATACTTTGTTTTTCTGTACATTTGACACACATCATAGATATCAAGTAATCACTGAAAGGAGTTGTGTGATAGAAAATAATGATGACAGTAACATTTAAAATTCAAACCAGGATCAAAGCATAATTGGATGTTTTAGTTCTGTACAACATTGTGATTTCTTTGTCGTTCTTTTCTCCTTTTCACTTTTTTCTTCCTTTTCAGTGCTCTATTCTTTAAATAATCTTTCTTCATTAGGTTGTATGGGCAAAAACACTAGTGGGATGAAATTGCTATTAACTGACACTTTATTCCAATGTCTTTATTTAGGCAAAAGGCTTTTCGTTGCCTATATGCAAACTGGCATCTCAAAAAGTAGTCTGTGTGATGTATAAAAATAAGTCTCCTTGTGTTCAGTTAAAATCTTAGGATTTGCTACTGGAATCTTCATTAAACTGTACTGTGAGATGGAAAGTCCCACTAGAGAACCCTATGTTACCTTTATCCTTCAGCATCTAGTCATCATTTTCAAGAAATCCCTGGATGATACAGATAAGAAGTTAAAATCATAAGTAAATCTTCTAAACACCTCCATTGTTTTCCTGCTTGTATCAAACATAGTAAAGAGGATTGACATAACCTTGGCAGAGCGCTGCAAACTGAAAACTGCAAAACTGCGTGGCTCTGAAACACACAGCTCCCATTATTTCCAGAGGATCTTTGCTGGCATTGGGCTGTGGACAGGCTGGAAGTTCACCCTTCTGACTATGACATAAATCTGTCTGAGCATGTGTGTATTTCTTTTTTCAAATCGACATTTCAGGACACAATGGATTATTTAATTATGCCATTTGGCTGAGAAGTCTCTTCACAGATTACAGTAGGACAGAAATTAGCCTAGAAAAGTGTCGAGCAGAAATACTGGTCTGTTGGAGGAGAGGCAGGTGCTGCAGTGCTTTCCTTACACCTGAATCTGTTTTATCTGAGTATCATTCTTGCCTTAGCCTTTCAAGAGGATCATGTGCCAAATCCTGTGGCCTGTGAAATGCTGTGCAGTTCCTCCTTCTCCAGTTAGAAGATGCCTGGATGGCCACTGCCAGCTGAGGAAACAGGTTTTGGGAAGCTGATACTAAGCTCTGCTAGTTTTTTGTTTCACTGCTGAGAAGCCTTCAGTGGATATGTTTTGACATCAGAAGTTTATAAAAGTCTGTATGCTTCTCCAAATGCAATATGAAATATGTTTACTCATTTTGAGTCTGATTTAGTTTATTTTTAAGAGAGTTTTAGTTTCTTGATAAAAATTAACCTGACAAAAGCAATCAGAAGTTGAAGAAGTCATTGTAGTGTTGCCTTAAGAAAGAGTCTTCACAGTTTCAAAGAGTGTGCCTGCAATTAGTGCTGGTAGATGTACATTAATTTAATGGGCCTCTCTGTTGTGCAATTCTTTGACCTTACTCCCTGAGAGAGAAAAATGGTATATGGTGCTTTTTTACCCTTCCTTTTGCCCCTGTCATATACAGACTATTTTTATCAAAGTGGATCCCCATAGGATATGAGAGAGGAAGATTTGAGATGTTATATTTGAGGGTTTTGGATGATGATGATGAAGTGACACATCTGCTGTGGTGCTGCTGATCACTTACAATCCCTTTACTTAATTCATGCTTCTTCCCAGTGTACAAGCTTGGATATAGTTGTTAGATGGGTGACTGGACTGATGAATATGTCCAGCAAGTGGTCAGTTTCAGGAAAGGATGTGTCTGAGGAATAAAATGTTAAGAAGAAAATGAACCTCCAAGACGTTGAGAATAATGAGAAAGAAGCAGTTCTGGTTTTCCAAAGGCAGGAAAGGGAATAGTAGGGAGGCCAAGCTAGCTAGTCATGTCTTGCTGAAAATATCTAGGGACAGTCAGTCACTGCCTGATAAAAAAACCCAAACTTACTGAAACAATTAACCCTTGATATGATTGGAGAAAAATGGCATTGAAAATTCATATGGTATGTTTAGATTTGTGTGAGGAGCAGATGATGATAACAAAAGATGGGGAATATGACTTGTACCTTAACCTGGGGTTTAAGCAAGAAATATCTACATCAGTTTTGGAGATTATTTATGGAATAGATGTAATATAATTTGAAGCATCTGTAGATAAGTGTGTTTATGAAGTAAATAAATTTTCTACCATAGGAATTACCTGGGTCCCACATAAACATGACTTTTCAATGGAGAACATAAGCACTGTGTGCTGAGCTTCACAGAGCAAGACAGTATGCTCAAAATTAATCATATGCATATGATTTTTGTATCAGAGGTTGAATATTTTAAGATCTGGCCTGTGATGTTGATAGAGATGTAAAGTCATAACGTATGGTAGCTGATCCTTAATTCCTATTTTAAGTGTTGTACCATATGGGTGGGTAAATCAGTGCACTGAATAACCAATGCAAATGTAATACCCCCAGATTACCATTAAAATCTAATCCTAATTAGATTTAATTACATTTAAAATGATTACTGGGAGCCTTGCAGTGTTGTATTTTCCAGTTCTGTGAGAGGAAATAGATAATTCATTTTGCAACCTTGTTTAGTTGAAATCAGATATACTGCTGACTATTTTTTCCCCCACACAGCTGTTTCCAACGTGCATTGGACATAGCCAGATTTATAAACATACTATTTGTAGCTCTGAATTGCATATTTCAACCACATTAGCTATCAGAGATCACTGACTAGGCATTTGGGAGAATAACCTACGTGAATTACTGTTGCTTATTACATGACTTCCTTGTATTGCCTATTCTGGTTTTCATGTCAGTTTTCTCATGGTAAAATCTGTGAGGAGATGAAAAGCAACTCACAAAGGTTACACCATTGATTTAGTAATAACCTTCTTTCTCTTTTATTTAATAGCAATCCTCAGACTTTTAACTAGGCACAATAACTAAAACCTGTCAGAATTGTATAAAATACTGTTGAATTATATCCTAATCAGCAAGACTGGCAAATACCTCAGACTTGATAAAACAAAATCTGGGGTCTGATTTCTATCATTCAGTAGTTTAAGAAACAGCAACAACGACATTTTCCTTGGAAGCATGACTAATAGGACTTTGTATTGGTGAATGACACTTACTGATATATGGACTTAATAGAAAACAAGGGAATGAGCTCTAAAAGTTAGAGGTTTTTTTCTTTAGTGCTCATGGAACAAAACACCATAAATCTTGAGCCTTGGAACACAGAGGAGGCTGCTTAAACACCCATCAGCTGCATCATTTCAAACTTGGAAGCCCACTGTGTGCACACTGAATTGTGCCTGGGTTTGCTAATGCTCATATAAGAAAGTTGCCGACAGCTTGTGGTGCTTGTGCTGAGACTTTCATCAGAAACACTGAGCTGGGTCGTTGGTCAGGTAAATGGAATGTGGGGCCGCTTGTGCTCTGGTTTTTGCCTGCTGCTATTACAAGCCAGCTGGCACAACTGTCATTAAGTCCACATCTGCTTCCCCCCTTCTGCCACCAGCTAGAAAATGCATGGCCTACTACAATCCTGGATGCAGGGTCTAAGCAGGATATCCTTTCAAAGTTAAGAGGAGAAACACCGAGCTCATCCTGTCTGCAAGTTGGATACTGTTGATGAACCCTTCCTTTGCTCTTCTGGGCTACTTGGTCCTGATCCATTTTCAAAGTTTCAGCTGGCCACTGGAACACACAGCATTAAAAAAGCCTTTCAAATGACATCAGCCATGCAGCAAATTGTCATCTTTGATGCAGACGATTACATAGGACTCTTACAAGGTTCTTTCAAAGCATTTTCATATTCTTCACTTCCTTCTTTCCAATTAAAACTAAATAAGGGACTGAAAGAGATAAGCTTGGTTGGAAATAACTTTTCTTTTTCAGAAAGGCAAGCAGTTTTCCTTCCTTTCTCTGTGCATTTCTTTGCCTTCCTGTTTCCTGCTGCTCAGTGGAGGCAGTTGCTTTGAGGAGAGGTGTGTTTCATTGCCTCCAGCCCCAAGCACACCAGCTTTTGACTAAGATGTCATTGGGGCAGGGGGGAGTGGAATGGCAAATTTACGTTTCTAAACCAAACAAGTTCACATAATCTGTCAGGGATTTAAGGAATGCAGCTTCATTAAGTGGTTAGTAAACTCTATGACTTTTAAACGAAACACAGAAAGCAGTGGTATGCAATTGTGCAAGGGAGATTTGAAGAGGGAGATTAACATAATTGTATGTGGCTTTCTGGTTTGTCACTCTGACAGAAAGCAGGGCTTTGCTCTATGTGTTCTTAACACTGGATTTTCCCAGAGTAAATCTTGAACTTATAAATCTGATGGTGGTATACTATATGGGGGTTTGGTTGGGGTTTTTTGTTTGTCTGTTTTGGGGTTTCTTTTTGTTTGTTTTTTGGTTTTTTTTTTTAAATTTCAGTAGAACCAGGGTTCTTGTTTCTAACATCCAGAAGTAAGTGTCGGGATGACTTGTTACTAGAGACGAGTTCATAGTGGCTGCTAACATATTCTCCCAGTGTTCTTCCTTTGCTTGTCAGCGACTTTAAATAGAGAACCTTTGACACCTTCAGCACTGCCTTTGCCTGCAAAGCAAGCGAGAGAGGCAGGCAGGGTGACAGCTGAGCCCTCCGCCATCCTGCCCGGCGTTCTGCGCGCTGCTCTTCCAGGCCTGCTGGATGAATATAGAACGCAAGTGTCAAGGATGACACCTTCTTTATAATCTCCGCAAAGCCAGCCTTTTCAGGGAAGAATTTGTTGACAGTTCAGAGATTCAAAGTCAATTTCATTTGAAGCTCATATAGAAATAGGATTTTTTCCTCCACCTCATGTGATAATTGAAGACTAAACAGGCAGTGTGCTAGTCCGTAACAAAGCAGCATAGATAAAGACCGTCTTGAGACATGAAGTATTTGTTAGGTGAAAAGCTCTATTAATGACATTTGGTTTGTTATCTCTTGGAAAGGTTCTTTGGAGGTTTAATTCACTACTGATAGCACCTATACATTGGTATATATTGTGGATGCTGTAGATTATGTTTTTAAAGCAGACATCTTCAAAAATCCTTTTTAAAAACAGGAATAGGAATGTTGACTTAGAGGAAAATGAATGCAACTTAATATATTTTTGTATCTGGGGTGACATAGGTGGTTAAGTAATATTTTCTTAAGGTACTTAAGTTGGCAGGTGCAGGACGGATGATCCTTTTAGAAAAGGCAAAGCTCCAACTTACTACTGCATTTCAGTTCCCAGGAGCAATGATCTGTATTTGTGGTGTGTTGGCAGGCTGATGCCTCCTGTTAAGATGTTTAGCATGTCCTACTGTTGTGCAAAGAAGTAGTCATTAAAGACGTAATTATGCAACCCTTCAGTGAAAATGGCAAAATGGGATTAAACCATTTTCTTATAATTTCTTATAATTTCTGGAATAGAATACACTGGCACATAATAGTTGGTGAGCACCTGTGTTTCCCTGAATGCAGCAGGAAAATAGTAGGTATAAGGCTTTCAGAGGCCTTATTTAGGCTTTTAAATAGTTATTAATTTAAATCCAGGGTTTTAAATTGTTACTTCAGGAAAAACTAAGAGGAACACATGTTTTGTAGAAAGAATAAGAGAGAAGGGAATATTAGAAACACAGTGACAATTTCCCCCACTTTGAATCTGTTGATGACTTCTGGAGGAAAAAACAATAATTAGGAGAAACTGAAGAGATATTCAAAATACTGCACTCTTAGTGATTTGGGCAAAAAATGTTTTCTGCTTGGTTCAGCTCCTACTCACAGCAGCCCAGCTTTAACTTCTCATCAGCTGATTGTCATGCCCACTTTAGTTTCAGATATCTCCAAGGATGGAGAGTCGCCAACCTCTCTCAGCAGCCTGTTCCAATGCTTAACCACTCTCCCGGTGAAAAGTATTTGTCCTTGGTAAGATAGGAAGAAGAGACACTGAATAATTGCTGGTACAAAAATGTGAATCAATCAGCATGTACTTATCCTTCTCATGAATTAAGAACATGTGGATGTACAATAAGATTTTCATGCAAAAATTTGACATTTTAAAGGACCTTTGTGATATGCTGTTACTTTCAGGGACTGCTGTTCTCACAGGACCCCAAGAGTATAGGAAGTAACATACCTGAGCCTGTATTTGAGACGCATGACATTCATGACATGCTAAATGTTAAGGAAGAACTTATCTATAAAGACACTTTTTTTCATTGTGCTTCCAAGCATCTTACTCTAAATTCTCTTGAACTGGCAACTATTATTATACTGAGCTGATTGGCTGATGTGGTAATAGTGTTTTAGCCACTGAGTTAGAAAGGGTGATTATTTTCTGTGGAACTGGGGAAGAAGCAGTTCGCAGAAGTCTTCCTTTTTATTTCATGCTACACCAGAAAATGCCACCTATTTTTTTTAAAATATCTAAACTTAGTGTTGTATTAATAGTTATACTTTTCATTTTCATCCCAAAGTACATATATTAAGTAAAACCTCAGGCATTTGTAGTTCAGCCAGTCATAAAAGGAGGAAATTTATTTTGCTTTTGGAGGGGAAGAAATGGTTATTTTTAAATCCACTCATGTTTGGTTGATTCCTTAGGATTTAATGTAAGAGCATAAGAATTTGGTCACACTTGAGTTAAATGATACCCAGGAAGTCCCTGTTTGCCAGTACTTTGACACTGAGCAGTAGTAGCTCCCAAGGGTGGGATACCAGAACTGGGTGACCATATACAGTTCTTCCTAGGTCTTCCAGACTTTCAGTGATCTGTAGCTCAGGGGTTTCTTGAGACAGTTCCTTTGTGCTGAAGTGAAAACACAGTGAAACACAGTGTGTGTGCATATTATGTTCCTGGCAGTTTGTCCTGTTATTGATAATTTGGGGTATATTTACCTAATTCTGAAATACTACAAAATTTGAAGTGTGCCATATACAAAAATGTCTTTTAAAGATTGTGTAAATGACTTCTCTATCAAGGAGCTGCTTTTGCATTTCAAGTGCTTAGACCTGATTGCAGTGCACTGCAGTAGATCTGTCTCATTATGTCAGCATTTTATGGCACTCAGGTAAGCATGTTTACAAAGTAGCTGTAAACCTTTTTGATGTGCAATAACATTTCAGTAGTTAATGTAGTGTTCCACCACGTATTAAATTTTACCACTTCTGTGCAAACTTACAATAAGCAGAAGTGCCAGAAAGGGCTGTAGATGTTTATAAAATAGACCCTGCTGGAATGAGTTCAAGAACTAGTTTTACAGTGTATGTTTGGTCTAGCTGATGATGTGGTTAACAGTAAATTTTGAAATGTTTGCTTTTGCAGAAGATAAATTCTTAGTTTCTACAAATGCTAACATTTTTTTCAGGACTTTGTTGCTATCAGTCTTGTAGCTCCTGGTCCAAAAAGGAAAAAGAACATAGTATAGTTTCATGAAACTACTTGGTGAACTTCACTAATTTCAATAAATGTAACAGCATACTACTGATATGGCTGTTTTAAAGAGTTTGTATTTTGTGTTGAAAGTATGTTGGAAATGCTGTATTGGTAGAGAAATTCTCTGTTATAAATAACTGCTTCAGTCAGTGTTAACTGACTATTAGCTTCATAGATTTAGATTTGTCAATGAAATCTGCATAGGTAGTCCTAATGTTTTTTGTGGTTGCAATACAAAAAACTCCTGGAGTTTGGCAAGCTGCTTAAACTTTCAAGAGGAACTATTTTCTCATTTTAAAAATAGGATAGTACCTGATCCATGCTAATGTCTCCAGGTCTAGGGTTTTGATGGTTTTTTTTTCCAGTATTGTATAAATATGAAATAAATGTGTGCTGAAAACATGTGCTAGAGCTCCTAGATAATGCTGTTTAGTTTGAAGGTGGATGAATGCTGGATGGATGTTGGATACATGAATCACTGAAAATATATGTAATTTCTCTTTCATACTATGCTGTTATAAGTAATGCTTGGTAAAAAAATGTCTAATCAGTGACAAAGTTTATGGATTAGCTTTAAAAGATCTGAAAAAGAAGATTAAATAACAAAAATGTATCTAGAATCTTATCATTATCAGCAAGTTTTAGTACTACAATAATATAAGGATATTTTTATACAGATTGTAAGTGCCTCTAGCATATTCAACACCAGGTGTTTAGTATGCAAGCTGAACTGCTATTACACCTTTCAACAGCAGCATACCACAAATAAATCTCAAATATTTCACAATGTTGTTATATATTGCTATCGTTGTCTTTAACACATAGTGCCAAAATCCTGAAATTCAGAGCACAACATGCTGGCACAAGCAGGAGTTTCAGATGTAGTGTGACAATTAAAGTATTTAATTCTTCTGATGTTGCTGAGTCGATAATGATACCAACAATATTATAATCTGTAACCATTAGGAGTCCAGGTATCATCTGTAGAGCTCCAAATATTTGCTAGTTCTGTTTGCCTTTTATAACCCCAAAGGAAGAAAACTGCTTGTGTAAGTTAAAGGAAATGTGAAGAATCAGTGCCATTTTAATTGTTGGGGGTTTTTTTCAAGATTTATTTTAGTCTACATTTTCTAAAGAAATATTGAAATGGCAGTGATGATTGCTGTATACTGTGTGCAGCATGGAGTGTGAGCAGAGCTGTTATCATTTGAAGAAGAACAAGAAGAACATCTCAAGAGCCGGATATCTTTGAAGTCAAGTCTGGGTTTATTTTAAACATCATCTGTCTGGATTTCTAAATAAATACAGGCCTAGTCATTTGCTTTCTATAGTGCCTGAGCATGTAGAAATGAGAACAAAAATGTCAGTGTGCATGGGGCTGGTCCAGGTCTTAGACTTTCTGTGCTAGGAGCTTATTTATATGGTGGCTGGAACAACAACATAAAAATCCACCAAAAAACCCCAAACAAAACAATTCAAAACAAAACAAAAAAACCCAAAACAAAAAAACCCTCCCAAAACAAAAACAAAAATCCACCCCACCCCCAGCCAAACCCAACTCACCACCTCGCATCTCTTGCTTATAACTAGTCCTGAGTAAGTCCTGCTTTGTACATATTTTGAATCTGAAAAAAAATCTCAGCTCCCAGATTGGCCCTAAAATAATCAGCAGCATAAATCATAATTGACACAGTTATTTCAACTGCAGTTACCATGAAGACAGCTCAAGCTCTGACTACTGGCAGCTACAGGATGCCAGGCATCTCCAGGGCTCCAGGTAGCTGTGGGCAAGCCCTGGAAGCAGCTGCTGCAGGGATGTGCTGTCAGACTGCTGTCCCAGCAATGATCCACCTGAGTCCTATTGCATCTGCTCCAGAGATGGTTTGTTCTGGTGCTGCTGCTGCAGTGCAAGGTCTTGCTCTTCATTTTCCACCCAGAAGATACAGCATGTGCAAACTAAATTTGCCTGCTGCAGGGCAGAATATCAGCTGGTAGAAGAGACAGATGTATGTGAAGCCAGCATTGGCATATTAATATTTATTACCCAGAGCCTTGGTTCAGGCTAAGTCCCTGTGCCATAGCCTTATCTTTGTAGCAAACTTTCAAAATAATGTGCCTGTTATTTTTTGCTCCCTGCTTTTTATGATAATGTAGATTCATAGAATCACAGAATGGTTTGAGTTGGAACTTGAAGACCATCTAGTTCTAACCCCTACTGAGTGGGCATATCTTCCATTAGATCAGGTTGCTCAAAATCCCATCCAACCTGGTCTTGAACGCTTCAAGGGCACTTAAATGAATTGTGTTCTAGGGTAGCTTGTAAAGGTGTCCTGTTGGCATTATTGATTTGGTTATAGAATTGAACTTGCCACAAGGAGACTTTAGTGGCATTGTGATACCCAGAATGAGACAGGAGACCCTAAACTGTAACCTAAAGCCATCAGCATTTGGGTGCTAGGGCTCAGTGAGGTGATTTTTGCTTTTTGGTGTTGTCGGCATCCTCTGAGAAGAGAATGACAGCTGCACACTTGTCTGGTTTCTGAAATATTTTGTTTAGACTTGTCCCACAGATCCTACAGTGTTGACTGTGGTCTTCTGCTGGAAATTGTCTTGCTTCTCTTCCTCCTGTAAGTGTAAATATGTGAATGAGAGGCTAAAGATACAGAGGCGTCACCTATTGCTTAATTTAGGCAGCAGAGGTTATTTTCTAGGAGTTGTGGATCAACAAAGACCTCTGGTAACTGACAGAAAAAGTGCTGACTGACATATTAACATTTCTAGGTAATGAGATCTTTAGGGAAAATATAATCTTTGGAAGGTTCCAGATGAACTGCAACTATTTTGATTAACTTTTTGTGTGTCTATGTTAACTTTTGCTGATTTTACACAGGGTAATTGCACAAGTGCAAGACTTAAGCTCTTGGAATAATGTTACTGCAATTTCCTGGTCTAACTAGCTTGTGTATTACATTTCTGTCCTAATTTCTCTGCTGTTGCATGTGCTTAGTGAGCATTTTTAGTGATTTTCATGTTGTAGCTCATGTTTACCTAAGGCAGGCCTATTAAGCAAAGCGTTTTGGTTGTAAAATAGAGCTGTGATGCTTCTTAGCATTACTGAGGGACTTTTTTTCCTTTTCTGGAAGGAAAGTCTTGAAGCAAATTTCCTTTGCAACTTTTTATTCTCTTTTTTTTTTTACCATCTCTTGAGTGCCAGTAAAATGGGTGGGTTTTTATGTTTCATTACCATTTCTTATAAGGTCTGCCTTTAGACCAGTACCCATTTTCTAAATTGTACTTCTGTAGGGTTTCAAAAAATCATGGTAACCAGATGCAGTATTTGTCTCTGGCCTGGCAAAGTGTTAGGTTTAACAAAAGAAGCTAATAAAAATGTTCAAATTGACCCTTCTCATCATTTGGACTTCTTGGAGCTCAGTCAATCACTCATTATTATCAGAGTTATTCACACAGCGGCAGAAGTGCTAGTGTTTCTCATAATCAGCCCTTGAGCCAGACATAATTTGCAATTTGAAGCATTGTATTTGGAAACAATAATGCATTAAAATGAACAGAGCAGGAATTAGAAGTATAGTTGTGGAGAGAACGCATTGCTGAGTAGCCATGGTTTAAATGCTGTCTCTAAGGATCCTTAGTGGACACTGGTAATTAGAGGCATACAATGTAGTATTGTTCATACCTAAATGGGTCCACAATTTTTACACTCCTCTGTGGAGTGTGACAAATGCAACAGCAGAGGTTGCCCAGCTTCTGCGTGGCTGCAGGGCAGCTGTGGGCAGGTGGGAACGCTGGGGTAAGGTGGTGTCACCTGTTTGGCACAATATGAGCCAGAGATGGGGCTGAACCTGGCACCCAGTAGGATGTAGGATTTTACTTCTTCACAGAAAAATTGCTTATGTTATAGAAGAGTGACTACACTGTACTTTAGGTTGTTAGGAACTTGTTAATAGTGGCTGCGGGAATTTTTTGTTATCCCTATGTATGGTATTATGTATTGCAAAGCAGAGAGTTGTTATGTGTGCTTTTATGTATGCTGTCTGGGAGTTAACATACTGCAGGCCTTCACACAGGCTTTTTCAGGAATCTTCTCTTTACTCTGTAAGTGAGGCTTTACTTTGTTTTTGCAATTTGTACTTACAGTCTTTCAGTTACTGTTTAGTAACTTACTGCCCAGTACTGCATTTTACAACAGGGCACTGCCATCTTGAAGGGCACATTCTGTGTGAGAGGGGTGACAGGAGAATTTCTAAGTATATTAAATCACAATATAAAAGGATATGTTGCTGATTGAGATTATATATTTATAAAATACATATTAATATATATTATATAAAAAGACTGAATTAGCTTGGCTGGGTCGCATGTATGAGCTACTTTCTTCAGTGACAAGTAGCACACTTGTAGCAGTGTATCAAATTTAAGACTGGGCCAAGTAACTGTGGTCAATAACTACTCTCTTTTTTGAATACATGCACAGCATTAAAGAATTCGGTCACAAATTTTAAAATGCTTAGACTGTTATGAAATGTCCATTAAAATGTCATGTACTGCTTCTGTGGTTGCTCCCATCACTGATGACTGTTAACAAAATTGTACTTAAGCAGAAGATTTTTTTGATATTCCTGACTCCTTCAGGGATGCCACAATCCCCAGTCTAACAGTTTTTGTCTGACCACCATGAATATGAATTATTTATGGTGACTTTTACTATGCTGTGGTATTGCTTACTGAGTAGATTTGGACATCTCTGCTATCTTGCTGCTTTCTTTCCAATAGTATAATTGTAAAATTTTTCGTACTTTCTTTGAACTTCTCAGCCTACATTTCAACTACAGTAGTTTGAAGTAGTTGTTAGGGCTTTTCTTCTGATTTCTTGTGCTTTATTTATTTTTTCATTTATTTATTAGAGTTGTCCATGGCTCCAACTAGCTTCAGGCAATCACGAGTAGCAATGCAAGAAGATTATCTTCTGTTTAGAAATTTGCAAACAGATGGTCTTTCCATAAAAGAAATCTGTTTTTAAAAGTTCCACCATTTTATGCTGGAAGTAAATATTACAAATGCTTAAGTTGTGAAAAGAGAGCGACTTGGTGTGAATAATATTCTGCCTGTTGTGTCATGCCTTTCAGGAAATGTTATCAAAACTGTTTATGAAAATAATTGAATGAAGCCTCATGACATGTCTCTAGTTTGGCATCTTACCCATTTTCTTTGAAGTTGGGATACTGGCTCACAAAGACAGGCAGATTACGTTTCACTGGCTGGAAGCAGTTATGGATCACATATGTTGTTTCCACTTCTTTCCAGGAAGTTGTTGTGGGAATCACCGGTGCTGTTGTACACAAAGTGTTGCGATAAATGCTCTGTCCTGTCTGTTCTTTTTGAGTAAACTTTGGTGAGATGTACTAGAACACCCCCTTGAACGGGGCTGAAAAATGGCTTTTTAATGTGTGGAACGTGATACAGAGGCTGCTGCGAGAAAATGTGGGAATAAAACACAGAAGACCTTCACATGCTTTAGAGTATTCAGGCCCAAGGTGGGCACTTCAAAGGGCTGATACTTTGCAGTAATAGCTACTTTGGTACTACTGCTTTAAATTTCTGTGTTTGTGGCTGAGCACGTTTCTTTATTTCTTGAAGGCAAACCTCACTGGCCTGAAGAAATACAGGTGTACTTTTTTAGAGTATTCTTCATTTTCAGGAGTTACTTGTGACCTTTTGTAATGTGCTTTTCTTGGTTTGTGACAGCAGAGTGCTCCAGGAGCCCTCCTGGCAGGGATCCTCTACTGAATGTTGCACCAGAAGGATTGCTGCGTTACCAGTTTTAACATAGGCAAGGAAATCCATGGAAAAAATGAAATTACCAGTGTCTGTTTTAATTATGCCCACAAGCTCCTGCACCAAGGTGCCTGCACATCAGTGCTTTTGTGTCATCTCAGGACAGTGCTGCTGCTGCTGAGTCACTCCATCAGTCATTCCACTCCCTCCCAACAAGTAGAATTGGATCTGCTAATTTGATTAGTAACATGTGATAACAGGCTATTTCTAAAATTCCATTGCCGATATGTAAATGTTGTTTACATTTAAAGACATGTTTTTAAAAAAAAGTACTTGCACAATTTTGCTTGGAATGGAAGGCTTCTAAACCTTCAGGTCATCACTAAGGAGGGTGGCTTTTGTTTGTGTGCTATGTTAAATCTTTGTTTTTGTGGGTTTTTTTTTTTCCAGCAACAGAATGGTTTCGTGTATCCCAATAATATGCTGCAGTACAAATCTTATGATTTTGCTGGTGCAGCAGGATGTAAAAGAAATTATTGCAAAATCATTCAAGCAGTGTTTAGGTTATGTGTGTTTGTGTGTGTCTGAATACTGTTTGTTACTATGGGAAAAAGAGCATGCCTTGAAGCTAGAAAACACTGACAAAATAGCTCAAGACACTTACCAATTGTTAATTTTTAATGATGGTCTTTTTTCTATTAAGGAACATAATGCTACTGAACTTCTGTCTCAATCAATTTTTGTGTTTTTTTCATTAATCAACTAATGCATGTTTCTTCTGTAGCTCTTTATTCTAA
Organism: Pseudopodoces humilis; assembly: GCF_049639895.1. Lineage (NCBI taxonomy): Eukaryota > Metazoa > Chordata > Aves > Passeriformes > Paridae > Pseudopodoces > Pseudopodoces humilis. Next base: position 138,602,767 of record NC_142200.1, on the reverse strand, counting down.
TGAAATATGTGGATGATTTGGCAGACTACAATGATCTCATCAGTAACGCATCAGAGTAAAATCCATTTAGCAGATTATGCGAATATTATTTTTGTTGTATCAAGGATGCTGATATATAGTCTTTTAAACTGAATCTATTTTTGAGATAACTTGTAAATGTGGAATTTCTGTTGTTACTCATGCATCCTTCTTGCTTCACATGTTCTATCTGTATTCATATCTATTTATGCAAAATCATTTGCATGTTCTTTATGTCTTCATCTGTACTTTATGTACATTTCACATATTTTTTAATATATATGGCATCGTGTTGTAGCTTGAGCCAGTTCTTTAGATGTTGTTCTATGCTGTCTTCTCTGTTGAGCCTCATACTGTTCAGTTGCTCTGATGCACTGGCCCAAAGCCACTGAAGGCACCTGTTAGTCAGTGCCTCTCTGGTTAGTGTGATAGACTTTGGATTAGGTCACCTCCTAATGGTGACAGTCATTCAAGCAAGTAAGCTTGAAAGTGAGCCAGCTGACACAGAGGTTTGGGTATTCATTTTGGTTTGATTAGATTAACCAAAGTTCATGAGATTTCCTATTTGAGGGTCAAGCTTACAGGTCTGTGTTCTCATCTTCTCATTAATAATAATGTGACAAACCAATATCATGTGGTCTGAGGGTGGTCCTTTCCTCTGACGTGACTTGGCTGTTATGCACTAGAGATCGTACATTTAAAAGATGCTCCTCTTACAATTTTTAATTTATTCACTTACTGGGATTCCTGTTGTTGGCTGAATTTGAGGATTAAGTCTGTGGATCTGTGAATATGACTTTGAGCATTTACACTTGAAACTTTATCCAACCCTTAATGTAAAAGGAGAATTAAGAAGATATAAAATAAGTAGAACTCTGGAGTATCTTGGCAATTAGAGTGAACAAGATTTCAGCTGCTCTCTTTCATCAATTTCTCACACTCTTGGACAGACAGGGTATTTTTAATTTACAACCTGTATTTCAATAAGTCATAGAATTTTTTTCTTTGCTTGTGCAGCTACAAAATAAAATTAAACTTTTTAGCCATACTTTTCATAACAGAATTTAAATGCGAGAGCTGTTGAATAAACAAGCTGTTACATGAAGTAAACATTGTTAGTATTATGAAGAGATCATTCTATAACAATACAGTTCATGTCAAAGAAGTATTAAACTGTATCTGTGAAAGGATATTTATGAACAGAATGGTAACTTTTTTACTACTTGAGATTTGGAGGAAAATGTGCACTCCTTTTTTTCTCTTTTATTTTCTGCTCTGAGATAAAATAATCTGTGCTCTGCTTCTAAGAATTGAGATTGAGGAAAGTGGTGCTCAGGTCAATGTTGTGCTTCTGTGGCTGCAGGTGCGTCAGAGTAGCTGGTGCAGCTCAAACTTCAGCACCAGAACTGTTCTCCTCATGAATATGGTAGTTTGGGGAGGCAGCAGTGTGTGAGATTTGGTTGCACATCATGTAGTAGCTTGTGTCTGTGCATTGGTATTTTGTGCAGTGATTTAGGCTGGGCTTTTATAGCTCACAGTCAAATTGTTGGCACCAGACCTTGCAAAAGAAAAGAGCTTGGGGTTAGATTCTCAAGACTGTCTGAACATCAGTGCCACAGATGCTCATTTTCTGAATGGTTTTGGGTTTTAATTCCAAAGTTAGTAGTTTCTACCTTTGTTTTAAGCACTGTCCTCCTTTTCACTAATGCAAGGAGCATTGCTGTGCACAGATGCTGAGAGATGGAGTTTTCATGTCTGTATCAGAAGGAAAGTTGTCATTTCATTTGCATTTGTAAGAGCTGCAACAAGTATCCCAGCAGCCAGCCCCCCAGCAGTGAGAATGAGACCATCTCAGCTTCAGACAAGCGCCTGAAAATCACCAAGTGCTTGAGGCACTCTTAACCAGCTGCACGCAGCAGAGAACTGCTCCTGCCTCTGGGGAGGGAGCAGCGAGGGCTGGGATCACAGCACTTGCCTGTGTCCTCAAGGCCTTGCAGAAGTCTAGAGTCTCTCTGACACAGCACAAATTGATGATTTCTGCCTTACAAAGGAGATATCTTTGATTCCACTTTGCAAGTTTCAGTCTTAGGCTGTTCTCAGTAAGTGAGCAGTCACTTCAGAGGGAGAACTTATAATGTGGGTGTGCCAGGCCTTTCAATATATGGATTATGGAAAAAATAGTATTATAAGCAGTAAGGTTCCAAATTTGCCGTGGGTCGTATATGGGATGTACATCCTAATTCCACCTCTCCTTCCTCTTGAGTACTTGAGCAGTAAAGAGGTAAGATTCACAATGATGAAGCCTGGTGGCTTGCAGGGAAGGTGTCAAACACAAAATGTTCATGGGGCAAGTCAGGGACTAGACAAGTCGCACTTGAAAGGAGGTGAAACTTTCATATAGGTAAGCCAGATCTGTGTGTTGAGCCAATGTGTTCAATTCAGAGTGTTGTACATACCGGGAGTAATTCCAGGAACCTGATCCAGACTTTTGACTCACACAACTAAACAAGGGCCACCAAACAGCAGAAAGGGCTTTACCTCTGGCTGTGGAGACAGTGCACAGGCAGACACTGTGGGATGTGTATTTGGTGTTTCGAAGGGATATTACATAGACTGCTTGAATTTCAGTGATCTGAATAGTCTTATTTCTGTGTCTTGTTTTGGTTAATATTAATGAAAAGAAAACATCATTTATATGAGTAGGAAACATCTACCTGAAGAAATCAGGACAGGTGATTTTCAGTATCTTGACACCAGTGTAGTCACACCACAGTACAGCTGACAGAGTTTTAACAGCTGGCTTTAATGGTGTGCCTTAGCATTGCTGGATGTTGCATTTCTGTAGTTAAACTTAGCTTGAATCTGACTGTTAAATAAATAGTTTATAAATGTCTGCTATAAATTTGGTGGAGAGGATGCTGATTTGGGCTGTGGGTTTCATTATGACTGTAAATCATACTTCATGAAGCAAACACTTTTAATAGCAGTAAATAACAAACACAGTTATTACTAGCAAGAATAATCTTACCGAAGACTTAGAATTATGTTTGTAGTGGGGAGTGTTGACTGCCCCTATAGAAATAAAAGAGGTGTGTGGGGGTGTAAAAATGTATCTCCATCAGAGTTTTTTTCAGCACCTTTCTCAAGTGCTTGGTGGCTCTCTCAGCGTCTTCTTGAGATGCTGTCTTAGCATCTTCTCAAAGCTTTATGATTGTTTAGCCACAATTAACACAACTGTGCATTGAGCTAGAAACATGAAGGCAATGAACATGAAACAATCAGGGAGGGGGGAGGATGGTGTTTGCTTTTCTGGGTTCCAGTGTAGGGACAGTGCAGTTAATGTTGCTGAACTTGTTACAGGCAGTGGTGATTATGGCAGATAGATCACTTCTGCGGGTGACAAAGTCCAGAGAACACACCTGTGCAAGACCACCATGGTTCATACTCTGCCAGGCTGTCCACTGCTGGGATGACCACTGAGCTTGTCAGAGATGGGCACTGGGAAGTCTCCAGTCAGAGTGGGAACAATATGGCCATCCTCTGAAATGCCTGGGAAAGAACCAGAGCTGTCTTCCAGAGATCTTTATCAGGATGGTCCTCGGGGGCAGAAGGAACATTAATTCCCGGACGATTGGAAGAAAACCCTGAAAGAGAAGAAGGGTTGTTGCCACAACTTGCTCATGACTCAAAGCAAACTGAGCCCTGGTGCTGCTCCAAGTGCTCCATGTGTGATGCCCACCTGTGCCTCTGTGGGAATGCACATGAGCTCTGTGTGCTCTGGACTTGCGTGGTTGGATCTGCAAATTCAAACCATTGAATTCTGCTAGGTTTGCATTACATGTTAATGTTAGAAACACTCTCCTCACAATCATGCAGCCTGACCAGACATTTACTAGATTGCTTATAAGGATTACTAGAAAATTTCTGTATACTTTGTTTTTTTAGTAAGGCATTGATTTCACTATATATCTGTTCATACTTTTAATTAATTGATTTATTGTGGCAGAAATTCTGTTTTGCTGCCAAAACCTAATGGACAATAACTAATTCAATTTTTTTCTTCCCCCCTGCCATTTTTTTAAATCGTGATTTCTTTTTCAAAAATAAACTGGGTACTCCAGAATTTGATTCCTTTGTTTTGCCTGACATTTTTAAATGGGTTGAGGAAGGACAGGCGACTGAAGCAAATGTGAGCATCCCAGAGATGCTGTGCTAGAGTGCCACATATGTTGCTTGTCTCCTCACAGCTCTGCATGTTCTGTCAGTCAGACCCATGCTGCCACCTCAGGCACTCCCTGTGATTCAGGGTAGAGTGGCTCAGTTCCACTGTTTTTCTGCCAAAACTCCTCTTTGAGGTTTTAGGGCTATTTTAAATTAAACAATCTCTTTTGTCTGGTGTGCAACATCCAGAACTTGATTTGAATCTCTTGTGCCATATATGTAAATGCTTTGTATGATTTTGATTACTCTAATAAATAGGTGGATATTTTAAAAGACACATGTTGGTGTTTTGAATTTAATTTCAGTTTTATGAATTTAAATTCAGTTTGAATTTATGTCAGTTTTACATATAACAGTATAAAATCAGACACTTTAACTTTACACCCTATTTTGCATTTTTTAACCCCATCATGTCCCCTGCCTATCCCCTCTCAGGTGGTTATTAATAAACAGATTTAGTTTTCAGATGCCTGAGTTACTTTGGAAATGAGTAATCTGTGTGAAGAATGGGCACACACTTTAAAGTTTATGTACATGCTCCTATGCTGTATTTTTGTGTTTTGGTTTTAAAGAGCTGTCCTAAGAGTCATAAACATGATTATACAATATAAATAGTATCTCTTGATTGAATGGCCAGAAATCAATCATTCTGCATGGTTGCTGTGTGGTGTGTCTTCAACCCACACAATGGCTTTGTCCTAGAAAAAAAGGAACAAGTGGGAAAATATTTTAAATGCCTGGTAAACTTTAAATATTTTAAAGATATTAACAGGTCTGAAGGAAGCTTTAAGAACTCTGTGGTTTATTTCACTGTCCATGAGCATTTGTGGTGTCCTGTCAGCACTATTGCTAGACATGTTTGATTGTAAAGTGCTTTAATTACACTTTTGATGTGAACCTGAATGTGAAGTGCCAGTGTCAGCTCTTAGATAAGCCTTTGGTAAAAAAAAAGTAAAATTCTTACTGCTTTTGGTGTGATAAATGATGCCACATTTTTTAATTGGTATATATACTGTTTAACAGATACGCGTTAGCCCTTCTCCTTTAAATAGAAAACTTCCATCTAAAGTTTAGATCTATTTAAAGGTTATATTAAAGTGTTTGTTTGGTTTACTCTATATGAAAGTCATTCCTTCCAGAATAGGTCAGAAATGTCTTAAGAAATATGAATAATTTTGTCCTAATAATAACTGAGTATCTCAAATTCCAAATTCTTCACTCCCTGAAAGTTTAAAGAAAACAGTTGAATGTGCAGATATGGAAGAAACCTAATATATTTGAAACGTAGCCTTTAGAGGGGAAGAGGAGATGTGAAGAGGGCAAGGTCAGGGTTGGCAGCACCAGTCTTTGTCTAGGGCAGCCCAGACAGCTCCATCTCTCCCACACTGGAACACCCCTGGGGAAGGAGTCATGAGTAATAAAATTTAACTAAGAACCCCCGGTGCTAAAAAAGAATAAATTGGCAATTTTGAATGGTGTCCTCTGTGTGGTGAAATGGCCCCGGAGGGGTGTGGGGGGCAGTGCTGCCCCGGGAGCTGCCGGACCTGCAGTTCCCTCTCTCCCCTCGTGTAGCTGGGGAAGCCTTTGCTTAATGCAAACCTGGTCTGTGTCTTTGGGCACAGATAGTGCTCTAAAACACTGTTTGACTGTCTGTTTGAGAATAGTGGCCCCAAAATCCTGCCATAAAAATGTGGTCCAATTATTATTTTTTGTTTGTTCTATTCTCTAATGAGGAATTCTATAAACTTTTAAGAGGAGTGAAATGAAAATAAAAATTAAATAAACACCAAACCCTTGTGTTAAAGAACCACAACCCAGAAGCAGCCTGAAAATACTAAAAATTGAGATTCTGAGGACTTTGCACTTTCCCTTCCCGGTTTCCCAGCAGTCCTTCTTGGAGAACTCTCTTTGTCATGGAAGAAGGAAAATACAGTTTTGTTCATGTCACAAGTTAGATTCTTTTTTTGTGTGTTATTAACAGGTTTGGCAAACATCGCAAAGATGACAAGAGTGAGAAAACTGGTAAAATAAAAGTGCAGGAAGCTCTTTCTTCAGAAGAGGAGAGAATACGAATGAAGCAAGAACAGGAGAGGTAGACTTCAGTATTTGCTTAAACCTTGATAGAGAGAGTTTGCTTTTTAAATTAAATAACTGAAGTTCAATTTTCACTGGTGAAATTTTCCACATATTGATATGTTTATATACTTAAAATAACAAGACAAAGCTGGATTTATTTTGGACATTAGTATGAACAGCTCCTTTGGCTGTGTTAAGCATCTTTTATAGACACAGAGCTCCCTTTCTTATTGAGGAGACTGAAATAATAAAATGAAATGCTTTCTCTATATATTCTATAACTGATTTTACTGACATTTTCAGAAAACAAATATTTATATAGAATGAAGTATGTTTTGTATTTTTCTTCAGAGTTTTGCATATCTAGATTTTTTCATTGATAAATTTAGAAGAAGCCTAAAAATTATACTTACTAGTATATTTGTCACTGGAGTCCAGTCTATTTATGTGCCATGCAGTCTGTTTATGGAATGATATGTATATTAAACTGCTAATTGTAAAAATGAGTGGTGAGTACCTCTATTTTTCCTTGACAGCTTCCCTTAACATAAAAAAAATGATATAATATATATGTTATATGCTCTTCTCAATATTTCCAGTCTACTTTCCATCCTGTCTCTTGTAGTCCTAGATATTTGGGGCCTAGACTCTGGTGTCTCTCAGATCAATTTAGTCAAAATCTTGAAAAGCTTAGGTTATCAGTTAACTTATACTGGGAAATGTGAGTGGAGAGACAGCCTCTCGGAGCAGACATTAGTAAGGAGACAAACTTTACAAAGTTTGATTACTGAATGGTAAATAGATTCAGACACACTTAGCAGTAAAAGTGAACTATGCATTAGAATTATTTAGATAAAAATCATGCTATAGCACAGCCATACCTTTAGGATTGATGCAGAAACTTTTTTGTCCTTAGATGAGATATCACTAATTGGTCATAATGATCTCTTTAACCATTATCTCTATATGCACCTTAGTCTTCTGCAGATAAGAACAAAAGTTCGTGAATGGTGGCTTCATCATTAACAGCTCAGCAGAATAGAAAGGAATAGAAAGCCACAGTAACTCTTGTGTAGACTCCTCAGTTATACCTAAAATGATTTGCTTTCAATTCTTTTAGGGTTGAGTGATTCACAGTAAAGGCAGGCTGGGAGTGTGTGTTTATTGGTTTAACTTGTTAAACTCCAGAAACTTTATCATTTGTGACCATCTGTTTAGATTATATCATGGGATTTTTTTTTACTCTTTAGCAGATATATTATCATAAATCAATGTAAAAATTTATTCTTGTCTTTGTCCATCCATTCTGATTGTAGAAGGTGGTTGGATTACAGTGCCTGCATGTTTTTTTGCTAGCCTGATTGTTTTTTATTTTCTCTTTTTTAACAAAAGTGAGACAGGATCATTAAATTTGTTCCTGTTTTTAAAAGTAAAGTTCTTGCAGATTAAATGGTAAAGAGAAAGGCTGGAATTGAAGGAAACAAGTGATGAGGGTGTTTGTGCAGCCAACTTCCCTTCACATGGATAGAGCAGCTGCAGAGCTCATGCCAGGGGTGCAGAGCCATGGAAAGCTGCCTCGGTTGCTCTGCCCAGCTCAGGGCAGGGGATGGTTGGCCAGACAAGCACTGCACTGTGCCCTGGCTTCACACACTGCTGAGCCCCAGCTGCCCCTTACAGTTTCCTAGTAACATTAGGTTTCCAAAAAGTCAGCCATATACATTTATAAAAAGAAGACTTGACGCCTGAGTTAGTAACATTTTCTCTCTCTTCATTCTCTCTCTCTGTCTCTCTGTGTTTCTCTGTCTCTCTCAGTAAGAATGGTCAGAGTATAGACTGTCCATGTGATGATGTAAGAGAGGTTGCAATAGTCACGCTGGGTACCAAGGTAGAATTATGAAATTATTTGTATAGCCCCCAATGCATGGAGCAAATCCTAATCCCTGTCCATCAAGTTATGCTAACCAATTTGAATCTTTCCTGGAATCTCACTCCTCGTGTGTCATAAAAACAATTTTATGTGTTCACTGAAACTGCAGAAAATGCATGTGCCAGAACTTCATAACAGCTTGATGTTACAGTAACATGGGTCCTTCTCCTCCCATTATTCTCTTTCCCTGTGTATTTGCTTTCCTTTGTGTTATGTCTATAAGAGAATGCAACTTCTTTGGGGCAGTCGCATGTACAACTAATAAAAGATAATAAAATAGCAACCGAATGTGTGAGGTGCTTCCTTATGTTTCTAAAAAATTCAGATGTTGATTTAGTCCATAGAGACTAAACACTTTTGCAGCTAGATTGCAGAGTTTCCTTTTGATCCTGTAAAATAATGATGTTAAATACATGCTGTTAATGAAGAGTACTCTTGCAAATTAACTGAACAATCCCTCAAAATGCTTACTAGGAGACAGAGTAAAAATATTACTGTCAGTGTTGGCTCATAATGGCTGCTATTTTAACTTTGTTTTCTGTGGTTTTTTTTTCTCCTCAATTTTTTTAGCAGTGCAATTCACTTGTTCTATTTTACTTGGTATTTGATACTGTATACCTCTAAAATGATGCAATGCTTTGAGAGAATAGGTTGGATTTAATGAATTTACTATGTATGAGAGGCTAGGAGCAAAAATCCTTGGGGGGATCTGAGAACAAGTGAACAGCCCATTAAAAAAATCAATCATGCCCACAATTTTATGGAATTATTAATTTTAATAGTATTGTGCTTACAGTAGTATTTTCTTTAAAACTAGCATCCATATGGATTATGAGACAAGTAAGAAAATTAATGCTCTTCAATTTACCATGATTAAATGAATAAAATGGCCTTTATTAAATATATATATATTATAAACATATTATTAATAATAATTTCTTGATTCTGTGATTCTTTGGTTAAGGAGTGTATCTCTTAAGCTGTGACTCTCTTAATCTACATCCTATATATGTTGGATACATATATGTATATGGTGCATGTTTACTGACAATCTTAAAGTAATTTTGAATGAAAAATTAAGTTATCTAGTTGAAAATACATCCAACTTTCAATTACAAGGAATACTGGAACAATTAGGAGTGTACTTGAGGAGACCACCCACTAGTCTTACCAAAAATTCTGTAAAATGCTTGCTATGTGTAAATCCAAATCCAAATGTTGGAACAACAGTTCATCCAAGGCCATAGAACATTGCCCCATGTAACTGTGCTTTAACACTGGTTTATTGCACAAAAACAAATCTGCTTGCATTATCCTTGAGTATCTGCCAAGCACTGATCTTAAAATCTGGCTGGGCTGTGCTGTGCTGTTAGAAAGGGTTCTCCCCAGCAGTGGCACCAGTCAAAAACCTGAGGCAAGATGAGGCAATAGGTTTTCTGACTGTGGCCTTGAGTCTCCTAAGAGTCTGTACTAGAGTCTTGAGGAAGCTGAATAAGAACCAAATTCAGTTACTTCTGGTCCTGTGCCAGATCACAACTCTTTTACATATACGCTAATTTGGAGCTCCTCTTTGCTGTGTGGTCATCTTGTCTGTCTGTCACTTTACTGCTCAAAGTGGGTACCACTGAGATGCTACATTCACATGGATAGGCTGAGAAAACAGCCCTAGGTCCTTTGTGGTTTTGTTATAGGTATTTTATCAAATCCAGGGTCTCCTGGTGTACCTGGGGTTTGCATATTTCCTAAGATCCTTTGGATTTTGCAGACTGGAGATGTGTGGAATATTTTAAGCTTTTAGAGATGCTTCCAACTGCTTATAGTTTTGCACAAGCATTGCAATGTTGGATAGACTTAAAAGGAGATTTTGAAACTTTTGTCAGTGACCAAGAAGAATCAGTTCATATGGGTGGTCACCTTGTGCTGTGCTGCTGCATCTAAACCTCTAGAAGCCCACAGACCTTTCCAGTCTAGAAACCCTCTACATCTGGTCTTTGAGACCTTTCCAGTCTAGAAACCCTCTACATCTGGTCTTTGAGGGTCTTCCAGGGTAGGTTTGCTCAATATTTGGCCAGTGTGTCCATTGATATCCTGCAACCTGATTGCTCTGAAATGTTTTCTGAATTCTTAAAGGCCCTTTAGTGTAGTCTCCTTCTTAGGATATGTGAAGACATAATTGTTTAAAAAAACCTACTGCTTTTTTCTTCTGGTTGTTACTAGTATTTCTTGCTGGAGAGAGACATCCCTCCAAACAGCAGGTTCTGGTACCTTTGTTTCTCCCTCTTCCACACCCTTGCATTTTCCCCTCTATTTCCTTTTTTTTTTTTTTTTCCCTTTTTTCCTCCATTCTTTTTCTTTCCTTTTAAACTTTGTGTTCGTTACAGAATAAATTGTTAGCAAATCCAAAACCTTTCCAAACCCTTTGCCTGTGGTTTTCCCTTCTTTAGCACAGGCATGTGCAGTTCTTGGCACACATGGCAAGACCATGTGTGCTGCTGATCTTCAGCCTTGGACTGACTTCCTCCAGCAAAGAAAGTTCTCCCTGACCTGAACAACTTTACTCTTTGTACCCGAGTAGTAGATAACAGAGGAATGAATTAAACGTACCTCTTTGTGAAGTTTATAAGAAATTATCTGAATCCAGCATGCTTCACTGCTGGATAATGCTTAAAAGATGAAAGTTGCAATTCTCATGTAATCTCATGATTCAGAGTTCATGATCCATCTATGGGCAAACAGCGCTTATGCTGTAATCCGCCTCTAGAGGCAGTTCTTCCTCTTGGAAGCAAAGTCTAGAGGATCTTTTCTCTGTTTGGTTAATACACTGATTTAAGAGCTTTACTAATGTTCTATAAATCCCTGTGTTACCCTAAAAGTGTTTTAATCTTAGAATTGTATTCTTCCTCAACTTTCACTGAAATGGATGCAAAATCAAGTGCTTAAACACCTGTGTTGGGAGGATCAGTCTTGAGGAGATAAGGAGAAACCTTTTGGGAGAGAATTAAAGTGTTGTACTGGTGGAAGCGCTGTGGCAGAGGCTTCGGAGGTGCTGGGAGGGCGATAGAGCGGTCAGATGGGGGCCTGTGGAGCCGGGGGCTCGCTCTGCTCTGTCACGGCAGCTGCACAGTCCCAGCCTGTGCTGTGCTTGCCGGAGGACAGTTTTAACACGGCAGAGCGGTGCCGCGCCGTGTATGTGTATGCGCATAGATCCCGTCTGGACCAGAAACCACCTGCTGAGCCGGTTTCCCCCCTCTCTATTTTGGAAAGCGTGACCTTTTGTTCCTCTGGGTTACAAAGGGAGCTACATTTACGTGATTCTGCCGTCGCTGTGCCCCAAGTGCCGCCAGTTCCCGGCCGGGAGGTGCCTGGGGAGCGGCGGGGCCGGGAGGGGGAGCTGCGGGCTCGGCGCTGCCGGCCCGGCCCGGCCCAGCTCCGCCAGGGCCGCTCCGTGCGGCCCCGCCCGGCGCCGGTGTCAGCTGGGGACAGCCCTGCTGGGCGGCCGGGCTTGGCCGTGGGCAGCCTGGCATGGCTGTGGGCGGCATGGCATGGCTGTGGGCGGCATGGCATGGCTGTGGGCGGCCGGGCATGGCCGTGGGCGGCCTGGCTGTGGGCGGCCTGGCATGGCTGTGGGCGGCCTGGCATGGCTGTGGGCGGCTGGGCATGGCTGTGGGCTATGGGCGGCCGGGCATGGCTTTGGGCTTTGGGCGGTCGGGCATGGCTTTGGGCTTTGGGCGGCCGGGCATGGCTCTGGGCTTTGGGCGGCCGGGGAGGTTCTGGGTTGCCCGGCATGGCTGTGGGTTGCCCGGCATGGCTGTGGGTTGCCCGGCACGGCTCTGGGCTTTAGATCAGACGATGCTGCCGGCGCACGGCGGGGAGGGCGCAGCGCGGTGTCGCGGTGCCCGGGGAGGCGGGTCAGGCGTCTGTCCTGCTCTGACAGATTTGCTGTTGCTTTTGGAGCGCAGTCAACAGGCTGACAGCACTTTTTTCGTGCGGGTGTAAACAAGGCTGCGAGTAGAGTGGGTGTCGTTCACGCATTATTTGTCCTAAATTTAGAGGGAAACATTCTGCCTGCTCATTAATAGTTAAAATAAAACGGATTTTTTTCCCCTCCTTGAAGGATTTGGTTATTCCATAAAATGCTTCCTGTATTGTATTTTCCTAAGGGTATATGGGTCTTTATCTCTAACATGTAATAAACATTTCTTCATCCTTCTGTAGTACCATTAAAGCCACAAGCCCTTTGTTGTAAAAGTATACTAATGAATAGAAATGTTACAACAAGAACAGAAGTCTTGTGTTTTCCCTTCATCATGCATCATCCATTTTAATTAGACGAAAGGGTGGTGAGTACTGTGACAAGAGTCTGGAATTAAAATCATTAATTGATGTCAAGCTGACGAGAGACTGCTAACATGAATTTACTGACAGCAGGAAAGAAATTAACCTTATTACTTTATTTAGTACATTGGGACTATTTATTATATTTTCCTATGTAAGTTCAATGTGTTCTGTTAGTGATGATAGAGAAAGACAAATAATTTATAAAACCTACATAAAGTTTTATTACTTCCTATCAATGACATTGGGATGAAAACCACATCAATAATTTACAAAAAACAAACCCACCACATCCTTCTAATCAATGTAACTCATCAGAAGGGTTGCAGCAATATTTTTGATATTTATATAACAGGCTATGCTCTCTAGCCAAGCTGGATTGCAAAAGTGATTTGATTTAAAACTGTGCCTTAGTTTCTTAATGTCAGTGTTGCAAAAAATGAAACATATTTTCTGCAGCAATGACATTGATTGGAATAACTGTCTGGTTTGATCATCATTGGAAGGTCAGCCTAACAAAGATGAGTTTTAATGTTAAGCATCTTTATTCTTTAGATGAAAGAGTACAGCAGTGTCTTACAGAATGACAGCAGCATCCTATAGATAATTTGTGACCCAAAGGTCATAATAAAAGAATAGAGGGAAGGTCATCCTGTAGTAAAGGCCATCTGGAACTGTTAAAGTATCAGATGGAGTAGGGGGCTGAACAGCAGGGCACCCTTGGTGTCTTTCCAGATTTCCCAGAGAGACCATAATATTTTTATTGGAAAACCCCAACTTTTTTCCCCCTTAAGCAAAATATTTTCAGTGAGCAGTTTCATCTTACTTTAAGGAAAAAAGACAACATACTCTGATAAGAAAATGATTTTTGTTTCTTACATTGTCTAAGAGATATCTGTATTTTTGAAATAACTCAAAGTTTCACCTTTACTTTTGTTGCTGTTGTATTTTGATGCCACTTAACAGCTTTCAGAGAAAGTGTTACCTCCAAAACCATTATTACTGCAAACATTCAGAATATAAGTAATTTATAAAATTTTCTGTTAAAACTTTCACCTTCTTCCCATCATGTAACAGAGGAAAAACTCCTCAGTGATCAGAAAATTAGAGCAATATGTTTCTCATTCTCACTTATTTTGTGATGTGGTCTGCTTGTCTCAGTTTCATTGAGATTTGTAGCATTGTTTTTGGCAGTGTTTTTTTACATGATGGATAAGGGTCCAGGATGTGAAAAAAAAAAGTAAATGGCAGTAATTTTTGGAAGAGAATACAGAAGTGAAGCATGCAAATATTGAACTTTGGAAAAAACATTTCAGGCCAGTTCCACTTCATAAAAATACTGGCTTTGGGAGCTATGTAAATTGAAGTCTTTGTAGAATAATAGTTACTGGAGTAATTTTTCAAGCAAAACATGACATATTCTCTAGCTACATATTGCAATTATAGAGATTTTAAGACATCATGCTAAAAAGCATATTTTCTCTATTGTTTTTCTATAGTGATTCAACACATTGCAGCTGGGCAAGGTCTAGCCAAGTCCCTTGCAAGATACTGTAAAAACATAATTTAGGTGGTCTTTATAATATTCTGTGTTACAAATTAATTTAAGGTGTCTTGTAGATCATATAAATTCAGTGCTCTCTTAGACATACCAGTTTAAAGTAAGAGCACTAAAATGTTTCACTTTAAAATGCCAAGAACTTTAGGCTAAGGCAGCAGCGTGTCCTCTGATGTCATATGAACTTTCCTTTAGTGGCAGAGTCACTGTGGCAAAGATTTATTTGAGTATTAAAATAGCTGTACCATAGTTACTAACTTGCTGAACTTACTTTTGCTGAATTGAACAGAAGTCAAAACCTATCAGGTTTTCCACGCTGTACTACAGGACTCTGACAGTAAAACAAGGCATTAATCCTACTCCTTTTTCTAATTCTTAAATGTAGCAGCAAGTATTTGACTAGCCAGAAAGACACCTAGTGATACATACATTCATAACAGGCAGATCGATCATCCCTGCACACCACAGCTACAACCTTTATTTTGTAACCAGTTACTAGAACAAACTTTTTATGAGTTATGGGACCCCTGGCTCTGTTTCTGCCCCTGCTAGACATTTGTGCTCTCAGTACTGCAACCCAGAAAGGTTTTAGAAGTGAATCCTCAGAGGTGTTGCAGGTGTGAATTTGAGGGTCCTAAGCTAAGATATTGACTTATAAGCTATTTTATTTATTGGTTTGCATTTTTTTTTTCCCTTTTCCTTTTCTTTGATCTTTGGTGTATGAGCTTCACATAATCCTTGCTTTATTGTGAGGTTTTTCATTGGGGTTTTTTTTCACTTCATACTGTTTCATTTTCCAACTCCCAGATTAGGCTATTTTATATGTAGTACTCTAGAAATGCAGAAAAATGGACCTGAAATAGAGCTAGCAGCAGAGTTTTGTGCCCCTTTTGTTATTAGACTTCAGCTAGAGGAGCATGGCGGGTGGAGAGGCTCAGCTCAACCAACTGGTAACAAAGTATTGTAGCTCGACCTCCAGTTTCTGTCTGCAGTGTCTGGGAATGACTGATTTGATTCATGGTATATGGTACCATTTGAAATGTGGTATGCCTGTGTTGTTTGTTTCTTGCACACATGGGAGCA
This sequence comes from Pseudopodoces humilis, assembly GCF_049639895.1. Taxonomy (NCBI): domain Eukaryota; kingdom Metazoa; phylum Chordata; class Aves; order Passeriformes; family Paridae; genus Pseudopodoces; species Pseudopodoces humilis. Next base: position 138,587,549 of record NC_142200.1, on the reverse strand, counting down.
GCTGCTCCTTACGCATCTGACTGCAGAATTCAGATGTTACCTACCAGTGCTGCTTTCTGAAATTTTCTCCAGTTGGGGAAAAAATGTATGGGAAGAAATGGTCCAAGCAAGTCTTCAGGAAGGAGGAAACCAGAGCTCTTAAAGTGAGGAGGGATGAAAGCAGGAGCTTGTGTTTCAGCAGCGTTGTGTTTCAGCAATAGCTGAATATCATGATCTCTTCCTTGCTACTTCAGTCCAGCAGAAGAGCTAAATAGGAGATTAGAGCTAGAATAATCTAATGATCAGGGTCCTGTTGTCATAGGTGTAAATATCAGCCTTTCTGGCCAGTTTTGTTATGCAAAAGAGAAACTAATATCCATTTTTCTTTCAGACAGCAATGATGTTCTTTGATGCAACATGGTTCCCAGCAGGGTAACAGTCTCAGTTGCTCATTTGGGTGATCCTCCACTGTTGGGGTCACTGACCCTTGATTTAGACATGAAAATAAGGACAAAAAACTTCAGTCGAGGTAGTGATTGTTTTGTAGACAAGCAGACCTATGCTGACTGTTTACCTGCAACATTATCCTTTGGTTAAAACATACTCTTTAAAGAAAGCACAGCAGACAAACCCTCCACCCTAAAATGTGGCAGACCATTAACTGCAGAGTAGGCTGAAAGCTCCATTGAAATGTAAGTAAGATAATTTGTAGTTTTTTAAACTCAAAGTAAGTCAGGATTTTCACTTGTTTACTGCAACATCCAGGAAAGCAGGTTTGAGATACTCTGCTGGGGGGACGTGTCTTCACTTTGGAAAGACAAAGGGTGAATCAAGAAGGTCAGGTGATCAGGCAGGATGGGGGTGAAATATATGAGATTCCACAAGGTTAGAGGAAATAATTTTAATGTCTCCTTTAGTTTCATCAATGTCACTTGATTTCAAATTGGTGTTTGCACTTCACCTGCTCATATGCATAATATTTACTTTCTCTCCTGCATTTTTTCATTTCTTTACTTCTTCATTTGTATTTTGCTGCCTTCTTTAATAGCCTTCTTTAATATAACTCCTTATAAAAATGAGCATAATGTTCTCTCCTTAATATATTAGGGCACTTAAAGTAATCACCTTATCACCTTTATCCTTCACCTTTTTTTTCTTTTTTAACTGCAGCCCTCCTGGGTTGTAGCTCATTAAACGTTTTTGAAATTCTCATGCATCTCTTCTGATTTGAGGAGGGGGGATCTTCAGAGAGACAGTAAGTACTATCACATATTCTAATTGGCAGATAGGCTGTGATTGTTGAAGGAGAAAGAAAATTAAGACTGTCTGATTATGTAGATACATTTCTTTAATTTAGAGATGATGGGCAGCCTTTTTAAATAAAAAAAAAAATGTAGTCCTTGTTATATTTCTCAGCTGTTGTAGAACCAATAAATAGAAAATACATGTATGTAAAATTTCTATGTAGGTGCAGAATTACAGATCTTTAAGAGAGACCATGTCACTTTTTCAAGGTAGGATCTGCATGGTATGCCGTTCCTGCAAGATGTTTGTTTCATCCTGGTTTTGTTTTTTTTTTTTAAGTTTACAATAAACTCTACAGCATCCTATGAGAGTCTTCCACTGCCTTTTGTTTAGGAAGTTGCCCTGCTCACGGTATCTTAACTCAATTATTCTTGATTCAGTTAAATACCTAACACATTATTCTTTTCCTCTGGTATTTGCAGACTGCTGCTATGTCCCCACTCTGTCTTTTTCTTTCCCAAACAGCTTGATGTTGCTGACTCATATGTGTTACCAGTAGAACTTCCAGATCCATTCCTGAAAAAGCAACTCACAGATTTTGTTTCTCTACTTTTAATTGAGCGTTTAATTATTTTAACTATGTAAATTACCTTCTAGTTGCTGTTATTTAAGTTAATTCTGTTTTTGAGTTCTACGCTGTATTTCAAAAACAGTTGAAATGTTAATGCTTTCCTCCAAAGTTTGTTCATTTGGGTTTTCTGCAGATTCAGTTGTGTCCTAATTAATCATGAAAAACCCTGAGTAAATTCCATCTGTCCATTCTGGTGACTGTGAACCTATTCTCTAGGTACTCTGTAGGAGCAGCCTTGTTCAACCTATTGCATCCATCCCATAGCTGTTTTTCTTAGCCAGGGGAAGTTTCTGCTCTGTTCACAAGGCCATTTCCCGTGTTTTAGAAGGGAATCTGACTGACTTTACCACATCTGTTCTTGATAACTCTATGATGGCTACTGCTTGTCCCATTGTGCTTACCAGTAGTTTAGTAGTTTACTTAAGCAGGGATTGAAGTTAAACTGATGAGTCTTCTCCTCCTTTTCTGAGGTATGTTTGACTTTTCCTAGTTTTTTAGTATATTAGCTGTCCTCTACAAGTTTTCCTAGTTGCTGAAAAAGTCTGAGGCTGCCTCAGACAGTTTTGTGAGTCAGATGAGCTCCAACTACCTTAATCAGTTTCTAGCTACTTTTTTTGCTGGTATATTGAAGATATTTTTGTTACTGGTGGTAGTAGTCAATTATGCTGGTCATCTGCTTGCAGTCAACCATTTCAGTGAAGACAGATGCAAAGGGAAAACCATTAAGCCTTAGGTCTACTCAGCATCATCTGTCAATATCCTTCCCTCACTGCCACGCAGGGGAGCAACCTTTTCTTTGCTCTTCCTTTTACTGCTAATGCAATTACGCAATGATTTATTGTCATCTTTAAAGCTCCCTGCTACTTTTACTTCACATTATGCCTTAGCCTTTCTGATTTTGTCCCTGTATGCTTGTGCAAACTGACCACATTTTGCATGTGTTTCCTCATGTGTCTGAGGTCAGAGGATGGTCATATTTCAGTCAACTGGCCACACATGTGTATCTATAGCAGATAAGGCAGAACTGTTAATATTTTTCTTTTAATGACTTAAAAAGATGGGTCTCTAGCCTCTCAATTTAAAAATTATATTTACATAGCAGTATTTTCTAACTTTTTTTTTAAATGTGCTTAAGTTTTGAATTAAATGGGGGGAAATGAGGAAGAGGAGGTGTCTTATTTACAAGCTGTGGCTGTTGGTGGCCAGGATTATCCATTGTGCACAGTGATCCTTCGGAATGATTTTTCCAGGAAAGCAGATGGCTTTGCTGAGAGGTGGTTATAACTGTGATAACTGACTAGCTCTAATCATGGTAAGAAAAGCTAAGTGTCATATGCCGGTACAGAGTGAAATCACAGTAATGCCTATAATCAAGGTACCCTCATTACAAGGGTAGTTGTCAGAAAAATTCTGCTTGGCTCCAGACAAAGGTCAAAGGAAAATACAGGAGAGGACAAACTCCCATATTGACTTGATTGCCAGAGATTAGAAAAAGGGCCATTAAAGCCCTGAAGGCAGTTGAGGAGGTTGGGGGTGGAACGGTGAGACCTGGTGTGCTGTGCCTGCAAGGTATTTTTCACTAGCAAAGAAGGAGGGGACAAATTTGACAAGATCTGGCTGCTGGCCAATGCACTTTCTGACCTCTTTATTAGAAGCGATATCTGGCAAAAATTGGACTGAATGTGTTCATCCCTCTGGACTAACTTGAACAAGCTGACTGGCTTTATAAACGTGTTGTTGTTTTTCTCTGTTTCCAATCCATCATCCCAGCGCATGCCAGTCTGATGGTAGAAGAACTGAGAACTGGCAGCTGTGAATGGCTTGTCATTAAGCTTCTGTCCTTACACAATGCTGTTTCTATCCTTAATAAACATTGTCAGCCATCTCACATATGTGGAACTGCAAGTGTTCAATACTGATTTTGTAAATGAGTGAGTCTCAGTGGAAAAGACTAGGGTGTGGATTATCACTTGGGCAATAGCTGAATCTTGGCAGCAGCAGGAGGATTAATTGAATTGACCAAGCAATTGCACACCAGAAACAACAGCCAACTTTTTTTCTGCTCTTAGGGGAGGACATTGCTGCCATTGCAATGGTAAATGTAATGTACTTGCCATGAATATCCTTCCCATGCTGTGTTCATCAATTAAGATAAGTAGTGATTTTTTTGCAAGGACCTAAATCACTAATATGAAAAACTCCATACAAAGGAGACTGAAGGTCCCAGGGGATTTGGTATATATTTATATTTTACTCCTAACTTTAGATGAAATTAGGTTTGATTTCTTTTGATAGCTTTGCTTATTCACTTTAACCAACAATAGCTCATCCAGCTCCATAGACTGACTTTTCTGTTGCTGAAAAAAGTTAGTTTAGTTCAGAGAGCTGATGTAAACATATCTCAGGGTGGAATTGAATCCCAAATTAATACAATTACTTTGTACCCACATATAAGTTGCATGGCTAAAGGCCCTTTGGGTCAAGGAAGAGCTACTCAGCACATTTGGTAGAGCCTGAGGAAGGGTCTGGCTTCACCTTAAAAATGTCCATGTTGCAGATGTTCAACTGAACTGTGTGCTGGACCTTGCAGCAGCTGCTGATGTGACTGAATCTTGACCAGCTCTCCTGGGAGTTCAAAACATACCTTGACATCTAAATTTAGATGTCTAAAATGTAGTTGCCTTCATCTGAAAGCTGAATATCACTCACAGTCTTTAAGAGGGGAACAAGGTAGCTGCTGTTTGCTGGGGACAGACATGCAAATGCTTTTGCCTTCTTTTTGTGACCACCATTTCATGTGCGTAGGAATTGCTGTACAATGGGTATGTCTATCATTACTGGATTAGCTTGCAATGAAAAGCTCTTCTAACAATTATAGGAAGTTCTGCAGCTAACAATATTGTCATTTTAAGCAGTTATCATTAGCTTTTGAATTGAATGGCACACAAATGCATGAGGATAGTTTATACTGAACATTATAATTTGAGTCTCAAAAGTATGACAGTGCGTTGTTGACGTTTTCAGTATTAACACTTCAGCAGGAAGGGTTTAGAAACTTCTTAGGATAGCTTTTGTATTTTTAAAAGTTCAGTTTAAACACTGAAAAATTGATAGCAGTTTTTGCAAAAATTCTGTGACAATGAGAAGAGTTATGTGACTGTTAAGCATTATTATTACTGTTATTATCAAACCCTCACAAAATCCTTAGTAAGTCCATAAATCCTCAAAATTAGCTGATGTGAAATCTCAGACATACACATTTTTATTCTGCCATGTCATGAAGGAAAACAATTCAGTGAAGACAGCTTAATACACTTATCCACATTATGAAACCAAAGCACTGTGGTCAAACACTTCTCCAGATACTGGATTTCATTAGCGGGGGTGTTGCTGATTAGGGCTGAAGCACAGAGCGAGTTTTAGGTTCTCATCTGTGCTGCCTAGTGTGTTTACATAACCATTTTAATCTTCCCCACAACAGTCTGCACGGGCATTTCCCATATAGATACTTGATGTGGTGTATGCTAACAAATGATTTAGGGCTTATCAAGCATATACACACACGTGGACACAGAGGGACCAACACAAAATATAGCATTACATTAAGTTCAGGTCCTTATATAAAAATATATTCAGAGTTAAAAGCTATTATAATTCAAAAAGGATAGTACAGTATTCAGCTGAGAGCTCTTATTCTTTTCAAGAATATGCCTACATATTTTTCCCTAGTTGTTCCTTCAAGTTGAAAGACATAATGTTTAAATGTGGTATGTCTTTGAAAAGGAAAAGCCAAACATATTTTAAACAATATTAAAAAATATGTTAAGCAATCAAAATATTAATACTTTTGTCATGTGAAAGTGGTAGCATTTGCACACTGACTTAAATGTAAAGCACGAAACAATAATTAAGAGAAAAAAAAACCTGAATATTTTGGGTTTCACATTTGGGTTGGACATCTTATAACTTTAATTTTAGTGTTATCATTTGTTAAATGTTATTACAAACAGTTACTGGGTACTTTGCTTATAATTAACAGGAAGATTAATGTGTTTAGACTCTGATTTTTAATACTATGTAAATGTATTAATACATTGTATTAGCAATTGTAGAAAGTACTCTAAAAATTTTCCTGGTGGATGTGAGCATAATTACTTGCATAACACTTCAACAATCAGTTCTTTCCCACTTGAATGGGAGTAAGTATCCGTCATGGAGCCATGCATGGGAAAACCTGAATTCTCTGGCTGCAAATGGTTCAGTATCCAAACTATTAAAGAGCCAATAAGCAGATGCAGGAGGAAAGGTGGCTCACATGAAACAGGGAACACTCATGTCTGCACCTGTGAGGGGTGATGTGATCTTCATGGTCAAAAGTCGCAGTTCACTGCCCTCTCCCATAGCAGTTTGTGTAACAAAGGCAGATATCACCTGTAACCACCAGGTAATTTGTCTTATAAGCACTTCAATGTTCTAATTTAATTACTCTATGCCACATTATTATTATTATTATACTGTCTGATTTCATGCACTGAAATTTTAGTTATCTAAAATACATGGATTTTTTTCCCTTCAAATTGGTGTCAGACAGTGTTCCTTTATGTGATGATAAATTGTCCATTTAAAGGAAAATTAAAGCTACCAATACATAAGAAATTTCTAATTTCCTTTGCTTCTCCCATTCAGAGGACAAATATCAATAGAGAAATACATTTCTTCATAGAATACTTAATACTGGACTACAAACTGGGAGGTAAACTATAGTGAGAGGAATCAACATGGACAGGTGATTTTTCTCCTACATAGGTACCTTCCAAATGATTAAGGCTGTAAGACGTTTGGGTTATACGAGAGTTTTAAAGAGTTTTAAGAGTTTTTTAATTTTTTTTTTAAATTCTTTTTAAATAGACCTGCAGAAACCATGTTTGTTTGAAATGAGGTTTGAATTTAAATTTGAGTCCCTCTCCGCTGCAAATTAAACAAAAAACAATTCCAGTCTGATGTTGCTGAAACTACAGAGGAAAATTCTCTCACTAGTGTTATAGTTTTCACTTCCATTTTCCCCTATTAAAATAAAAATCAACCAGTAAAGAAAATAACTTTGTATTTGCAAAATTAAAAAGTTATGTTATTTTACATTGAACTTTTAATTTTTTTTTTCTTTTCACTGTGACTGAACATGGGGCATGTTAATGGGTCATTGAACTATCAATGTAGATGGCTCTGTCTGTTGAAGGTAATTCAGTCAATCAGTTGTATTCCAAATCACTATCTGTGGTCAATAATTTCAGGATTTGTGGGGGAAAACATGTCTGTGTATCCATGCCATCCCTGTATTCCCTTATTTTTCAGGGTGATCTTCGTTAATGTAAAGGAACAGTTTGTTTGGGACTCAGTCTAAGGAAGAGACATTTCTGATATTCACGTACCAGCTCAGGGCTGGATTCACATGCTTGAACACAGCTGACTTGTGCCATTTGGGCTGTCACAGTCTCTGAGACTTCAGCATGACCTGGAAGAGTCCTTCCCCAGCCTCCCCAAGTCCATCAGGATTACTTGGGGATGTCAGGTGGCCAGAGCTGCTTATGTTTGAGCAGCTCAGTCAAGGCTGGGTATCCAAGCTCCCAAGTAAGACCTAAGCAACAGTATCAAAAGTGTCTCTAAAGTGACTCCTTTCATTCTCTGACACGGGGATGGTTCCTAACTCTGGAATCTGCTGCCAGCAGCTCCTGGCCACTGCAAGGGGAGCCAGCACACGTAGCTGCTCTGAGTTCACCTACTGCTGGCACTAAGATCTCATGTCTTTATTTGCAGTCTGAATCCTACCCTTTGTGTAGCCCCTTTTGTTTTTGCAAATCTAATCTTGACACAGTCATTTTAAAATTTCCAAGAATGTCAAAGTTACCTAACTTTAAGGCTTTTCTATTTTCAGAAGAATCAAGTCTTGCTTTCAAAAAAGACAGAGACTTTGAATAGGCTGCTCTTGTCAAGATGTCTTTGGAAATGGCACACAGCAGATGCACAGAGCTGTAGTCTGCATGGATGGATGCTGTCACACTGCAGCCAAGGCTGTATTAGATGAAAAAGGAGCACATTTTACTAATGGAAGGGAGGAGACAGCTTCATATTGGGATGATGACAGAGCATTAAATTGGCCTGGGGTGGCAGTGTAAAGCGGGGGTGTGGTCAGTTCGCTGTGCTTGTATGTGTGCAATACATAAACTTTTTATAAAATACTGAAGAGACTTTGAAGCCCAGATCAAATTTTTGTAATAGCTTTATGTGCTTTTGAAAATATGACCTGTGCTCGATTTGTGCTTGTCAGATTCCTAAATGTCATCTGTTTCTATCTGTCACTTTTTATCATACAGCTAAATTAGTGCACGTAGATATAAGCCCTGTCCAGCATCACCTTTCATTTGTAACTTTAACACAAGGCACATGTTTTTACTTTCTGAGAAGATGCAGCCTGCTTTTGAGAGATGCCAGATTCAGTTTGTTTATATATTTTTAAAAGCATGCACATCTCAAAAGAATCATACAAGAATCTGCTTCTGCTGTTTACTGCATGCATGCAAACATAAATATATCTGTGTATCCTATCCCTACACAATATGATTTTTGTGGTATTAAGCTAAAAAAGTACATTAAAATTTCTCTCTAAATATATGCATTAGAACCTTTACATCTGGTAAGTTTTGATGGAGTGCAATACAATATGAATGGTGTCAGGCCAGGTAATAGCATAGGCATCCTAAGAAGCATGAAACAGTAGATTAACTCTGCTTACCAGCAGCTATGGGTAGTCATTGTTTAGCTAATAATGAAACAAAAGACAGTGGATAATCAGACATACTCCTTGAAATCCAATGTTGATTGTAGCTTTGTTTCAATCTAGGCTTCAATGTCCAAGGTAAACTTGAGACCTCATGACAAACTGAAAGTGGAAACCTTCACTGGTTTCCATTAAAATAGGCTACCTAAAGCGTCTGTAACTGCTGCTTTCAAATGCCTCAGGGGGGACATCCATCAGTTTCAGCCTTCTTTTAATTTTTCAGAATCCAAGCAAAAACTCGAGAATTTCGAGAGAGACAAGCTCGGGAACGTGACTATGCAGAGATCCAGGATTTTAACCGGACGTTTGGCTGTGATGCGGATCCAATGTATGCTGGGATCGCTGCCTACGACTCTCCAAACAGTGGCACAATAACGCTGAACACCCGACCACAGAGCCCGAGGGAAGGGCAGACAGTGGAAGCCTTGTACGCCCAAGTGAAGAAACCACGGAATTCAAAGTCTTCACCTGTAGACAGGTAGGCACCACACATCAATCAATCAATACACCCTCTCAAAATCTGCCCTTGTATTGATTTTGTCATGGGAGATGGTTGTCCACATCAATCGGATAGGCAGAGCTGCATTTTTATTAATGGCTTTTTAAAGCCTTTATGTAGAGCAGTATTGAACTTACTCAGACAAACCTGTTACAGAATGGGATAGGAAAGTTGTTTTCTGCTAAGCAATGACATTTTCTTCTCTTCAGATGGTTTGGAATTTTGGAATCACGTTGGGTATCACTAGAATTAAATTCAAATTTTTAATGTAATCCTGCTTATTTGTCAAAGCTCTAGCTGATATGTTTGTGGAATACAACATTTCCAATCTATTTACAGCTGTTACAAAATCTCTAAAAGGTTACTGTTGTTACAGCAAAAATGGGTAAAGCTTACATGGATTCCTACTCTAGTCCTGAACTTCAGTCTAACAGGTTGAGCTTCTTGATTAAGTATAGACCAAGTGAGAAAACTCTACACTTCACTCCTGAGTTACTCCTTGGGTTGTAGCTTATGATTTGTCTTCCTGCAGTTACATTATCTGAACTGTGTCTTGCTTGTTTTTGTGCTGAAACTGGGCAAAATTCTGATTTCTGCTGATGGAGTTCTGAGTTCATTTGAAAACCTGAAGCTAAAGCAGGCATGTAAATTAACATAAAGTAAAAATAGTGAAAGGCAAAATTCACAGGGTTTTTTGTGCTTTAACAGTGAAAATACACCTGTTTTATTTGCTTACTATTATAAACTTGTAGTTCTGCATTTTCTCAGTGCTACAAAAATTAGCACTAAAATCCTAGTGCAAGACATATTATTCACCCATTTGGAAGTTATTTATGTAGTTCTTAGTAAAGCCATTCATTTAGTTTTCTACCTCACTCTTTCCAGGAGAAAAATATTGAATTTTCAGTTAAATCAGCAAAGCAGTGTCTTTGTGTGCAGTGTTTGACATCTGTATAGCTGCTACATGAGCAGTGGCATTCACCTTGCATATTCTGTTCTAGATGGTGATGGGGTCATATATATTTCAGCTAAATATCTAGAAGTCTTTGAGGACTGAGAGTATTGTATTTGAGCCTCCACTTGATCTATTTTGCAAAGTTTATTTACATAATATTGATAAATATACATCCTCTAATATGACAAATAACAAAATCTCAGATGCATTGTGGAATGCATACATTTTTACTAAAAATCAGTTGCACAGCTGCCTTTTTATTTTCTCAATCACACTGTTCTTTTGCATTGTGTAAAAGGTCTACTTTTCATAGTAGATGAAAATAATTTATATATCGGGGATTATTTATTATTATTTATTATCGGTACATTATTTCAGTGAAGGAAGCAAAACAGTATTAAAAGATGACAGCTTCATCTGTGTCCTTGAAATTTTGTATTCCTTGGCCTTATATTGGCTGGCACTGGTATACCCAGGTGTCTGACATTTCAGCACTTTTGTGCCTTTGGAAATCAAGATAGCTTGGTTGGATATGTCTGCCACGTGGTGACTCTCATGGCTGTTTTTGTTAGACCAAAGGCAGTGTTTCATGCTGGAGTTGAATGGCATCAATGTCACATCAACAAAAAAAAGTTCTTTGATACAAACCTGGCACAGCAAAATAGGAGACCTGCGTGACCCAGCTAACTCTGTGTGGTGGCTGATAAAAGAGCCAGGAGAGAGGGAGTAAAGTGGAAGATAATGGAGTACTGGGGGAATCTGATGTTAATCAGGTGGGTAGGACTGAAGAGCAGTGCTGTAGTTTTGTACATTCAGGCTGCTCCTGGAGCACGGAGGGTCCTGTCTCTCACAGCTGGATCATGCTGTGACAAAAGGAAAGACCCAGCACACACAGTGGGCCTGAGCAAAGGGATAAAATTCAAGTAGGGTACTAGAAATGGGGCATGAAAAACCAACCCTAGTCCCATGATAAAGGGGACACATTTGACAAGAAACACCCAGAAAGAAATATTTAATTCAGATGTAAAAATATTATTATTTGCTGTAAGTGTACTCTGACATACCTGTTCAGGGGTCTGAGGCATGAAGGTCTGGTGTGCAGGGTTTTCTTTCCTCTCTCTCCTTGCATCTTTATCAACAGCCAAGCTGTGGAGATAGTGAATCCCAGCTGGATCTAGGCGACCTTCTGGGGAATGTTGCAGTGATGTGCACAATCTCAGGCTCAAAGTTACCCCTCCCAGAAGCTGAGTCTGTACTTCGGGCCTAGTGCTGAAAGAGCGTGTCACAGGATCATATAATAAATAGTTTGGATCAGAAAGGATCTTAAAGATCACCTGGTTGGGCGTGGAGGAGGTGTAACAGCTGTGAGGGAGCAGCTTTCAGTCATCCTTGAGGTGTGTGAAGGATGTTTGGGAGCTTGACCTTTGTAATGTTCAGCATGAGAGCCTGGATTGTGGCTGAGGTACCTTCCCAAAGGCTGCTCTGTCTTTTACAGGCTTTATCTTAGATAAAGTAAGAAAGCATCATCTGAACATTGTTCTAAGAATCAGCTGTGACCATGTGGACTTGCTTGTTAACTGTTTTGTCTCCTTATCTGTAGAATACCTGTCCCCTCACCCCATGTGCATTGCAACTTCTTTCTTGCTATCCCTTTCCAGCAGTGAGACCTTCCTCTTTCACTTGGCATCTCCTACGATGCCGCTTTTGACACCAAGCATGTAAGTGCCTCTGCTCAAGGCTCTTCTTCATGGAGCTCTCTTATCTGCAGTCCAATTTAGTCTGATAATGCTACAAGAAATTTGATGGGAAATAGTTGGTTGCAGTTCTGCATCCTTCAAATACTGTGTACATGAGTGTTAACGTGTGGTGAGTGTTATTTTCAGTGTTTTACTTCACCCTCCCATCCTTTCCTCTCTTCTAGATGTTTCAGAGGTTACCCAAGTAGAAACAGTTGCTTCCAGCCTTTGTGGATGGAAAGGGAAATCACTCAGTGTGTTACCCTCGTGCTGAACTGCCAGGAGCTGGTAATGGCCAGGCTGTCTCAAATCTTTAGCACGTTCCTATTAAAAGCAGCGTTGTTTATGTGGGAAATGTTATTTCTATTGAAGTTTGGTGCTCAGTGCCAAACAAAATTTGACATTTAAATATGTCCAAAAGGTTATTTAAAAGCCTGTTACAAAAGAGCCCATAACAAAATGTTCTATAATAGTTTGCATACCATTGCTGAACACTTATGACAAATTTTTTCGTAACTTGCAAGAGAATTACTGTTCCTGTGTGTGAGGCCTTGTCAGGGTTTGTTTTCCTTTAATATCCCCTCAACTTCTCTATTACTTTCATCAACACATGCCACCAACTGTTGTAAGTTCAACTGTATCTTGGCAAACAGTGAATAGCAAAGTGGAGGACAAGTATGTAAACTACTCATCAGTGCAGACAGATAGTACAAAATGGTAGGAAGCACATGGTTATTCCTTAAACTTTGTCTGTCCATTTCTATAAATAGAAAGTAGATCATATAATGTCAAAATACAGCAAAGGAGAAAAGGATGTTAACTCACTCATTCGAGACATGCACAGCTAGATGTGTGTAAGTGACAATGTTTTACCCAATTTTACTGACAATAGCTGTTAAAAAAAGCCCCAGCCTGTAAATAGTAAATGCTACTCAAATATATCCTTATAGGACTTGAAACTGGTTTAGAATTACTTTAATGCAGATTTGTATTGCATCAGAGTTCATTCATTAATGGATATTGGTGGGGTTTAGAGGGGAAAGTGTTGCTTGTTTGGTTGGTTTGGTTTTTCATGATTATATCAGTTAAAGATGCAGCACTAAAAAAAGTTGTTTTCTGTTCTTTATCCTAGAGAATCAAAGCAGATTGTCTTTCTTAACAGAGGAGTTTATTGCTCAGAAGAAAGGAAGCTCTAGCAATAAATAAATAAACAAATAAGTAAATATGTTGGAAGAGATTGATGATCAGCCTAGCACCATATACATGAGCTGCCCTTGTGACATCAGCTCCATCCAATGTGGTGATAGCAAAGAGACAGGCTGCTAAGAAGTTTTTCACTTCTATGTTAGGCATTGATGGAGGGAAGCAGAGGTGGAATGTATAATCTATGTTTATTTTACCATTCGGGACAGAGTTGTCTCAAGAACATAGTTCTTGAGAATAAGGCTTTCAGCTTAGCTGAAAAATGTCTCTAGTATGTTTTGCATCACAGAGAAGAGAAGCTGAATGACTGATCAATACTGCTTTTTATGTAGATGACAAGGATGCCATACAGTGGGGCTTTATGGCAATCACCTGACATCCATAGCTGAGCACGATGTAGAAAGACAACTCCTAATGGCTGTCACTCTGTAATCATTTCCCACCAGGAGTGCATTGTCCTGAAATAAAATTGAAATAAAATTGAAATAAAATTGAAATAAAATAGGCACTGTGCTGCTGTAAATCTAAATAGCTTGAAAATAGTAGGTTAGACTCCTCCAGCTTGCTGAGGACATTTTAATGGAAACATAAATACCATAATCATATGCTTTTTGCATGCATTTTGCCATTAAAAGAAAAAAAATCTTCATTTTAGAAGGGAGACCTTTATGAACTGGTTTATTTTCTATCAGGAGTGGAATCAAGTTATGTCAAAGGAATATCTGGGAACTGAAAATAACCCCACTTCCTTTAACTGTCATCTGCTCAGTGCAAAGAGGCAAGATTGTGTTTTTTCAGGTCGGGTCACATACTTTGCTTGCTGCTTTTCCAAAAAGAAAGAGAGAACATTTTATTAGGTTGTTAACTTTGATTCTCTGAGTAATATCTTTGTGCTTAAATTGGCATGAGAGTAATGAAACCTGGAAACTGCATAGAAACACTCTAATATAATAAAAGAATATGTAAAAAATGAAATAAGCAGACCCTGTCTTTCTAGTGTATATAAAATGACTCTTAGCAATAGCAGAATGGGTCATGAAAGCTATGAAATACTATATTGCTGTGCTTGGATAAATATTTGTTAAAAAAGCAGGCTCTTGTGCAGCTATATTAAACTTCTTTATTAGTCGTGTCAGTCACAGGAGTGTTCTTAAGTCTGTGGGATCATTTATGTGTAGGAATTTGAGCTTACTGCTAGGCCCACCAGAGATAGAGATAGGAGTTATTACTCAGGGTGATGCATCCTGCAAATGCTAGGATGTTTCTTAGATGAAGAGATTTTTGATGGTTCTGGAAGTTGACTTGAAGAGCACTTTCATGAAGGGAAAGGCCACGACACTGCAAACCATCTATCCAGTGACATTTAAAGCCTGCAGAGCTGTGCAGAAGGCTAACAATATATATTGAATAAGATTATGAGTAAGCTCTTCCCTCCTACTTCTGTTTACTTTTCTTTGCTGATCTGGAAGTGTTTTCCTGTCTCCTGGATCCCATGTTCCCTATTCGTCACCCTCTGCCATCAGAGCCCTGCAGATACCATGCTACAGGGGAAGGTACCACTCATGCAGGTAAATGTTGAGAATACTCGGGCATTTCAGAGCAGTGACCTCCCTGTTTTGCAAACTCCATAAGTAATCGGTAATGTTTCAGAAATGAATAGTCACAGGTTTTAAATCCATACCTTCCAGTCAATGTCACTCTTTTGTGGCATTACAAAGCTTCATTCCTGTGAGAATCTGACTTCTGGAAAGAGTTTCCTGGCCTAGGAAATGGTACACATACCATTATGGAATAATCAGACTCTCCAAGGCAAGCTGCCTGGAGAGCAGTGGGTTAATGAACTATTTGCAGTTCTCTAATGTGTAAAACTGAAAATAATACTTGGAAGTCATTGTGGTATTTTTCTTCCTCTGTCTGTTATAACCCAGAGAAGGATTAGTTAGAGCCTCTGTGAGACTCTTCATGGGGTTTAATTTCACTTTAGAGCTAACACATTGGGTTTTTTTGTTTCTCTACCCTTCATCCTATAAGCCAGTAATCCTTGCCCCCAGGACTGCCTAAAAATTAGCTTGGTCTCTCATAGACCCGTATATTTAGAACCCAATAGACACTATTAGCATTGGCATTTTATTATCTTAGGTTGGTTGTTTTCTTTTGTTCTTCCATCTTGATAGAATATAAGACAAGTTTTAATATAAATTCATGAGGATTTATGTAGGCTCCCTATTGTGAAAGTATGCGATTGCACTCCCCTGTTTGGGTTACCACTTTGGTGGAATAAATGGCAGACTTACAGTGAACTCTATTCAGGTCTCCCATTTTAATTACTTGAAAGTCCTGGTCTCTCTCTGAATAGATACCAAGCACTGATACTGTTGTGAGAACCACGTCTTTCTCCATTTACCACAGCCACAGCCTCACTGAAACCGTGGTGCTTGCTCTTTCCCTCTCCTCCGGCTGGCCTGCCACGCAGTCTGAAGTGCCACAGCTATTTGTTTGTTTTCACAAAAGCAGCTGGAGTTAGTAGCTCTGCAAATGGCTGCAGTGGGCAAATGCACAGAGAGATAAGAGAGATGAACTTCCCGCTCTGGGTTACAGGACCAGGAGGTGAAGAGGGGCCCGCCCAAAAGTGCCCTTGGTGCCCCTGTTCTGGGAGACTGCGGATGGGCTCCCGCCACTGGAAGTTGGGGGTATCTGCATAGCTGGGTGATTTTTAATTCCTTTAAGTGCAGATAAGAGAATGTTTATAAAAAGGGGGTCAAAACCTGTCACTTCAATACAATTTATTAGCAGTTTAAATACATTGTAACTGAATTATGCATAGTATTTTTGTTGGTATATTAGTACAATTTGTACACAAATATAGATCAGTTGTTTTGTTGCTTGGATTAAAAAAGAGAAAAACCTTTACTTTTTTTTTTCCCCAGATGGTAGAAGTTAATATTTAATTTTAAAAAAAGAAAGAAGGAAAAAGAAAACTATAATTATATATCCTAGTATGAAAAAAACATGATGCAAAATCTAGAAAAGACCTTGTCTTGGGCATCAAATGGTTATTGTATGGCTTGAGACTGCAGTCCAAAAACCCAGCTGTGTGTGTAACGTGCACATCTTTTTTTCCCACTAATGCCATCAATGCAACTTGAAGTTCTTCATCCTGAGAAAATTATGAAGAATATTTGAGTACACAAAGCTGAAAAAGCAAAGGCTTTCCTGTTCATTAAATCAAGTGCTTTGATCTTACCGGTGTAAACTGCTAAAATCTGTTCTTTGCAAGTCCTACTAACCAAAATTTGGATTGCAGACTGATGTTGTGCCTCACTTGAACACCATAATTTAATCAGTTTAATTTGTTGTTGCTGTTGAATGTGGCCCTTTCTAAATAGAATACAAATTTATGATCCTTTTGTCTTTTATGTCCCTCCAGTCAACCCATCTGTTCCTCTTTGGTGAAGGATTCAGTCTTCTCCTTTCCAAGCATTTGAAGAGCTAGGGTTTTTCATTTTAGATTTGTGTAGTTATGGGGGAGGGATGCACAGGAAGAGCTTGGAGAGAGTCCTCTGTTTTCATGGGATCTTGGCTTTTTAGTTACTAAAATTAAATAAGCAAATTAAAGTTATATTTTTAATGTAATTTAATGGATGTTCTTCTAATATTGGAGAGTTTGAAGGGGTTTTCTTTCTTTTCTATTTTTATGAATAATACCTCCTTTACAGATGAGACAAACTATATTTAACTACACTGTTTATCCTTATGGCCAGTCTTGTTTGTTTACATGACTTACAAATCTTCCTCCTTATGGTTAAAGTACATTGTCTCTGGAGGAAGTGGAGGAGTCTAATTGTGGGGAGGAATCCTCTGCAGTGAGCTTCAGGAAGGAAAATAGCATCACTTCATATAGGTTCCAGGGGGAAGTGGTTAATTCCTTTTAACATCTTGTAAACTCATTGAATGAATGTGTATGAAACATACCACACTGGCAGCCCTGGAAACTGAGAAATTGCTGAAAGATCTTGTTTCAGTTTGTTCTTGGTTGGAAAGCTGAAAAACAGTGCTTTTCCACTCATCACTCAGAAAACAGTGTATATTCTAACTGCCTTGTACTTTATGATATATTGTTAAAGAATTGGTTTATAAGGTGTTTGAAAACTTGTTCCTTAAGGCTCAAACACTGTGATGTGAAACATTGAAAGGTTTCTTGCATGATCTATTTTATATGATTAGGTACTTCTGAAGAACATCAGACTTATTTCTAAAATCAGACTTACTTGCCGTGATTTTTTTTTTCATTCTTTAAAATACTAGTGGCATTTAAATAGCTTTTCAATTTGATGTGTTTATAGCACTCTTTCTTACATGATGGATATATCAAATGTTATTATGGTAAATAGATGACATATTTGTAATGGATAGGTAATTTCATCTACCCGGAGTTTAGAAAGTGATATAACATATAAGGCTTAATTTATGGAAGGAAAAGCAGAGGAGCAGATTTTGCTTCATTTTAATTTGTGTGTATAGTTTTGTAACAATAATGCATGGCATGCCTGAGCTGCATTGCTTTCTGTAATGAAATGTGTTCTGTGTGCAACAATTCATTGTTGATTACAGCCTTCCCTCATTCCTAGGTTTCCATTTAAAAGGAAACACAGTGCAAACAGAGATGAAAAGAGAACACATAATTTCTACTCCCAACATTTAAAAAAAAACAATTAACATTAGACTTCAAGGGATGTGAGAACTAATGTCCCTCATTTCCACTTATCTTTGGGATGGGAAGAGCTCTGACCTGGCAAACAAAGAAAACAGAAAATATTAGCATTGGTCTTTATTTTGCAAGACATAGTTCATGGCTCATTAACAGTGGTAATATATGTTACTATGCTGCAGAGAAAACAAGCAGAAGTTGCCTGTTGTTACTTTGTAATTGTGTTAGTGGATATAATGTGAAAAAAAAGAAAAAAGGAAAAAAAGAAGGTTTAGCTGTGTATTATTTTGTACATCATCTTAAACTGTGCTCTGTCTGCCATCTTAAGATAAACTCTATGCATATTGGCTAAAATGTCAAATTAACCCACACATTTTTAGGATTGCTAAATGCCCATCAAGGAATGGAGGGTTGTGCTGAAGCTATTTTAATTAGTGAAGTGTGATTTAAAGGTTGCTAAAATCAAAAAGAGCTTATTCATTTTTCATCAATAATAATTTTTCTTAATATTTCATCAAAACCTGCTGATTCGGAGACCACCTTCTGGGCTTTGATTCATTAGGACTGCAGACATAATTTAATTTTTTCCCTTTTCCTCATTCTGTGATATGCTCTTTCATCTTTGAGACATTGTTAAGATGTTTCTAACATTCACAGATTGCTAATTGATCCAACTTTTTTTAAAACTGTACTTAAGACAGAGGCTTCTTTTCTGTGGAAACAATTTTCCGTGCATTTTCTCTTGTTAGAGTTTTTTTCAATCTCTGTATCTGATAAAGTATAAGTTCTCAAACAGACATTGAAAATGGAGGATGTGTATGGTTTTATATATAGCGAGTGAGGCAAAAATATTAGAGACATGACAGAGGGAATTTAAAAGAGTTGGTAGAGTTTTTAAGATTGTGCAGTTACTACATTAGGCCTTTATAGTTCATCTAGAACCAACCTGGTATTAAAACAGTGCTGTAAGTAATGTTTTTTTGTCTAAATCTTTGGGGGATCATGGAGAAGAGCAATTATGGGAATTTATGCAAAGGCATTTTGTGAAAGGATGTACAATTAAAAGAAATTGCTCCTTTCACTTTAGTAGGGCTGTTCACCTAAGTTTTGTCTACATTATCATACTCAGGTAATTTCCAGTCCCCAAATGCATTTCTGTTACTATTTTAAGTTGAGCTTCATAACCTGTTTCTTCTTGGAAGATTTCCCTGTAGAGTAGTATCAGGAAAGCTTTCCATTTGGTACCTTGTTAAAACAACCAGTGGCTGGTTAGTCAGCATAGTGGGTTGGAGCAATCCAAGTGCCGTGGGCTGTACCCTGATCCTTTTCTGTGAGTAGCTGGAAAACCATCACAATGTTCATTTTCCTTTGCTCATGTCGGTTGTGAAATGTATCACACTGGGTAGATGCACCTGATGCCCATTCTGTGAGGGCATAGTGAATTAGAGAAGGACCATCTTTTTCTTTTCTTCCATGAGGCCATTTTTCTCAATTCAGTCTAATTAGAATTTCAGAAACGTCCTCTACGTCTTGCTTAGCTGGCCACAGCTAAGTTGTTTGTCCTGTGACGCCACACTGAACAGTTCATGTGGACTGAATTTCATTAGCTTTCATTAGTTGCACTGTTCTGCTGTAGTTAAAATTGCTGCAGCTCAAGATGTCAGAATTTAGCAGGAAAATAGGTAAAGCCAACATACCGTTCAGTGTCAGAAATAATCCTACTTTATTGGAGCTCACACTTGTGTTTTTTATTATTCCTTCTCATGGCTCAGATGCCTCCATCTTTTATGTAGAGTGTCATATGTGTGTGTCCACATTCAGTAGAACACATGCCCATGTGCAGAATGAAATGCAGATACCAGAATGTGTTTAGCTGTCACACAGTTTTTATGTGCATGTGTTTATGTCTGTCTAAATGTTTTTGCATTTAGAAAATCTCTAAAAATTCCTGTGCTCTAGAGGAAGTGACCTCCAGAAGTCATCTAGTCCAACCCCCTGCTCAGAGTGGGTTTGGTCAGGTCAGGTAGCTC
Organism: Pseudopodoces humilis; assembly: GCF_049639895.1. NCBI lineage: Eukaryota > Metazoa > Chordata > Aves > Passeriformes > Paridae > Pseudopodoces > Pseudopodoces humilis. Next base: position 138,567,728 of record NC_142200.1, on the reverse strand, counting down.
AGGGCTGCAGTTGTGTCCTGAATATCTCTGAGGATGGAGATTTCATTCAGCTCCCTGGGTGCCTGTTCCAGTATTTGATCAGCTTCATGCTAGCTAGAAAAATAAAGGCAAAAAGAAAAAGCTTTTTATATCAGAATTTCCTGTCCTGCTATTTGTGTCCATTTTCTCTCATTCTAATGCTATGCAGCTCAAAGAGGAGTTTGGTGCGCATGTGTAAAAAAATAAACAAAAAAAATCTTACCAAAATGAATGAATCACTTCATGTAATACTAGGAAAATGAAACAAGAGATTCAAAATTTTCAGGCATCAAAAGAAAATTTAAAATAATAGGATTACCTTACAAAATAATTGTTGTCATTGAACTTCTCCTTGAATGATTACCAATGTTGGCTTTTTTTACCTATTGTATTTTCATATTTCAGAATACACACCTAATTTCTCAGAAATTATTTTGAAAACATGTCTTTTTCTCTACTACACTCCCAAAACTTGAATAAGAAGTCTGAGAACAAAGTATAACTCTTGATTCTTCTTTAGATAAAGGAAGCTGCATAGGAAGTTGCCTTTTCTCTTTTAATTCACAGGTTGTGTATTATGGTTACAGCATTCATCTCCACCAAAAATGATGCATCTTAAAGTACCCTTAAAAATGACTCAGAGCTGTGTGTGTTGTTGGATTGCTCCTTATGCATGCTTAGTTCTTCTAGGGCAGGATTGCTGCTGTGTGGGACGTGTGGCTCTGACTGCCTTTCTTTTGCTAAAGGATTTTCTGTGTCTCTCTTTCAACACCGAGGTTCTGCAGCTCATCTGCACGATTTCCTTGGACAAAAAGAGATCATAACTCAGAGAAATGATACTGTGTTGGCAGTGACTTCTGAAACAAAGGCTTCCAAGCATTTCTCAAAGTCCAGCTTGCTATGTTCATTCTGGGCTAGAATTTGCAGATGGTGAGTGCATTGCAGGAATGGAGGCTCAGGAGACACAGGATCTCGTGTGGAGCTGCAGGGGCACACGAGAGGAGAGAGGAGGAAATGAAGCAACTCTCCTGTGGAGATCAGGAGCGCTGCAGGATGGAGATCAGGGAGAGGAAGCTACCTGCTGAGCTTGCTGGGACAAAGGAGAGCTAGCTATACTCTCACCTGCAGGAAAAAAAATAATAGAAAAATCAGCTGTCCTCTTTGTAAGCACACATGATGAATAGGATGGTCTGGACAGGGTTATCTTTCAGCTAGAGAGCATATTTGTAAGGACCCTGAAGAGCTCCATAACCTTTAAAGGGACTTGTAGTTAATATAACTACTCCTTCACCGAGGGGTGAAGCTGATCCCTCACCACTCCCTGCACTGACAACAGTGACACACTGTTGCTCTTTAATTGCACATAAATCAGGGCCAGAGAGTGGAGACAAGCCAGGACAGTATGGAAGGAGAATTTAAGTGTAAAAGTATAATTACCTGGGCTGGAACATGGCCAGGGCACCAAGGTTAACACCTGTATGCTTGTGAGAACCACCTGTTGATATTCTTCCAGAAACTTTTCTGCAGTTACAGAGAAGACCTTGTTAGTCACTTGGTCTGATCTCCTCTGTACACAAAATTGGTTCTTACTGTGGTGTATTCTATCACTTGCATAATGCACGTTGAAATGGGGTGTGTTCAACAGCATTATGTGGGCTCTTTCTCTTATAGCTCTTTTTTGAGAAGACAATTGCCTGGTATTTAATCTAAATGTTTTGTTTTATTGCCTCCATGTTCTCTTGAATGTACTAAGGTGTACAACAGAAATGCATAAACCAGTTGAGATTCACAGTATCTATCTGAGAGTGTCCCTTGAGATACTAAGGAGGAAAAAACTATTTTGATGTGTGTTCCTCAGTCACAAAACAGCAAGTTAACTGCTTGCTGCTGAGAACTGAACAAAGCAAGCTCATCTATCACCACATCTCACCAGAAAGGACACAAAGCATTACCATCTTCCTTTCCTTCTTTGTAGACAAATGCAACATCACTCCTTTTGTGTGCTTAGTTTAATCACATTTTTCATCTTTCACCCTCTTATTTCATTACTCCATCTTCAGCCAATTTATATTCTCTGGGTAGAACACAGGAGTGCCATTTCAAGCAAATCAACAGTCACATCCTTCATCATTCTTCCTGAGCTACTCAAACGTTCTCTTCACTGAGGCAGTACTGAGAGCAGAGCTGCCTCAAGTCATTCAAGAACTCTGAAAAGTGGTTTTCCATTTCTTTCTCAGTCAGGTATTTATCCCGTCTTAAAGTCCTCCATACTTTCATCTGAAGGCAACTATCTCTTGAATACTTATCTCCCTAGTAAGAGGAGAAATAAATTTTGTTCTGCTCTTGACCTTGTTTTTGATGGGTGTTTTTCATTTGTAAAAAACATACAGCATTTCACAAGGTTCTGCACAGTCTGTCCTGGTTTCATATTATGTCAGTGTTACCTGAGCATCTTTTTAGAGGAGGTTGACAGGACATTTTGTCTGTTTGTCATGTGGGGCTGAATGTGGGCATACAGAAAGAAAACTGTCATTCCTACAGATTGAACTAAATCTTGGTAGCTGTGGCTGCAATATTTTATTCCTTACAGACGAGCACTGAAAAGGACTTCTGCACATTCAGCAGCTGGGTGCACAATCTAGCATTCAAGTTAGGCAGTGTAAAATCAGATTTTTATTTTTTGTTGTTATTGGTTTTTTATAGTTGATAGCATAAGGATCATTAATATTTCACTAGGATTTATTATAAAAGAGAATTATATTGTAATGTTAGAGGGAAATGTTGAAACTTGTATGTGATTTAAAATTGCTGTGCATCCAGTCTGACAAATTGTGCTAGTGTACAGGAAATAAAAGAACTAAGAGAAGTTTAAACTCATGAGAGCAGAGGAAGGCAATTTTATACAGCAAATAAATATAATATTAAGAAGGATGACATGAGGGAAGTGGTTGATGTGAGATGGACATGTCAAAATAGGAGAAAATGAAAGTTAGAAGCATCAGGATGAGAATGACGTTGTGTGCCCAAGGCAAAAAGAGCTCCCAGACTTTGGACTTGGAGATGACAAGAAGATGAAGATGGGGATGAAGATGGTTATAGGAGGTAAAAAAAGGTAATAATTACATTTCATACATTTCAGTCCCTTATGTATGTCAGTAAGGTCCTTGGCTATGATATATTTCACACACAATTCACCAGAATACAACCAAATAAATTCTGCTGTAATACTTTTTCCCCTCATATGAGCTCTCTTACAGGATTCACCTGAGATTAGGCAAAGATATCTGAGCTTATTTATTCCCACCCTGCAACTTCAGCAGTGCTGCAGATACAAAAATGAAGCTTGACTGCTGCATCCCTTTTGATACCACATCAGAACAATTTAAAGAGGCATAAAACAGCAGGAGCTGCAATGTAGGTGTTCAGGTTCTTGCTGCTCGGTCACATTACTATCTTGCTATAACTGCAAGGGTGTTGCAAACTTGATTAAAAAAATTAATGATGAGAAACAAAGGGATGAGCAAAGAGCCCAAAAGAAAAAAGTGAAGAAACAGTGCAAGAAGTTTATTGCACGCAAGTCATCCAATTATCCCTCAGAGCCCACATCCCTTGTCTAATTGCCTAAGTTGATCCTTCTTCAGGACTGAATGGATTAAAAGAAATAGCAGGGCTGGTGGAAAGCAGCCTATGGGAGGCATTTTGTCAACAGGCTTGCATGAACAGCAGAATAGAGTTTCTATTTGCTTCTGTTTGTCTGGGTCTTCTGTTATCAAAAGAGGAGCAAAGAATGAAAAATATGAGGGCTTTTGATTAGGAAATAGTCTCTTTGGCTCGGAGTTGAGACACTGGGGGATGCTGGATCCTTTTTATGCTGTGCTAGTCTGTATAGTATATCTCTCTCTAGGATCATAAACTCTCACTTTACACTATATTAGGTTCATTTGAAGAACTGAGGGAAGAGGAAAACTTCTTCAGGATATCTCACTACAAATTCACTAGACACTGGAGAGTGTCAGGATTGAGCTGGCATTAAAATGAGTGTGAGTGGCACCCTGGATCCTTATCTCACAGCAGTCACGTGTGCCAAACTCACAATGGAGGAAAGACAGCTGTCAAGCTTAATGTACCTTAAAGGACTTCTGGTTAATACATTCGTCTGCAAACACACCAGATAAGAAATAGTCCTATCTCATAGCTTAGATTCTCACCCTGTTATGCAAAATATCTCCTGCAATTATCCCCTCTAGACAACATCTGTCCCCTTTCCTCCTGCAACATTAGGGGTGGAAATATTATGAAGAGAATGAAATCAAGAATATCCGAGAAGGAAAAGGAGAGAAAAATCAGTCTTCTTCCATCTTGTTTCCTGTTGCCAAAGCCTACAGTTTTGCCCAGTACATTGCCCTGTGAAAGAGAACATTTAGAGCACAAAAAAATCCTCAAGAGTGATGTTATCTTACTCTCATTTGTGCAGTTCCATAGAGTATGGTGCAGTATATTTACAGAGTTTGTAATAAGATCAGGTTGCCTGTCTTACAGCTGTTATGTGAAATGTTAAGATGTAACACAGCATTAGAAAGAAAAGAGGCTACAAAGATGGCAGGTGGTTCATTTGGATGTCCTCAGGTGACATCAAGCTTAGACATTAATTTCCTGACAGAAGCCTGCAGCAGAGTGGAAACATTATCTGAACTGGAAAGGGCTTAGCAGAGGGGGCAGAAAAAATGATGTTTTCTGAGCAGTCCTAGACCTGACTTATACCTGCTTATGCCTTCCTTACTTATACCCCAAATTTTATTTAAAAGTAATAGTTTTAAAAATTCCTATGCAGTTATTTCATCAAGACCATTTTCTAACTTGCTGTGTGGTGAACACTGAAATGATTCATGCATTCATACTGTTCTGACTGAATAATTAAAACATTTTGACAGGCTGAATGTACAATGGATTACATATGCTCCTCTCTCTAGATATATATATGTATGTATGTATGTATATATATATATGATGATTAACAGGACTAGGTCTTATGTCATATTATTTGATGGTTCAATGAACTGAGCTTTCATACTGCACTTAAGAGTGTTGATAGCATTAAGATAGTCGTGACGGTTTATGGATCTAGCTGTCAAATTAGAAAATTTCACAGAGTTAAAGAGAAAATGTTTGTAAAATATAGAGAACTTAAAGAAATGCCACTGGTATGTTTAGATCCAAAATTTTTCATTTTAAATTCTAGTCTTAGCTCCTGAAGGATGAATGGATATCTCTGAAATACTCTGATTTAATGTGGTTCCATCGGGCCCAAATCTGTTGGGATATGTCCCAGCCAAAGCTACACAGACTTATATAGTATCTCACTCACAAAAATATAATTCAAAGCTTTCAAAAGGAGCTTATTCATGCCTAAATTAGAAAGCAAAGCTATCTATACAGCCAAAGGAGAGAGCTAGTATCCTCAGGAGGACAATTCAGAGCATTGGAGTGAGATAGCTTTAGGCAGAGTTGCAAATGCTCCCTACCCATACATATTAATCCTGCCCTGAGGTCATTTAGTTACCAAGTTGATATGAACTCTTAAAGTCCAGAGTCAACCAAGCTTCCTCTCTCTGGGTATGGTTCAAATGAAAGTCCATTCAGTGAAGGCTTGGCCATCCGTAGCTCTCCAGGGCATTGTCTGGTTTGCTCTGATGATGTTCTATAATCCTGATGTTGTGGTGAATCAGCCTCACTTTTGCATCTGCCTTTACAATCTTGACATTCTTATTAAATGGAGGCACTGAGGAGGATGTTCACAGGATAGGTATTAAGAGAGAAAAATCTATATAGTGCATAGATAGAGATACCTCCACAGGGAAAATCAGAGCACTCTAGAACATGCCTTTCTCTAATGTCTGGGACATCTGCTTTTCATAACACGCATACTGAAAATTAGTCATGTGAATATCCCATGAAAGGCAGATGCAATCCTGAATGTAAATATTTGGAGCAACTTTGGATGTTCTAAAGGTCACAAATCCAGCCTATAGCTCCAGTCAAGAAGGATCTGCAGCTGCTATAGGTCCACTTCGTATTTGCTATTTCAATGGAAATAAGTCTTTTGGTCACTAAAATGACTTAGATTTCCATGTTTAGGTATGTGAGCTGATGCTACTCACAAAGTGACTTTTAGCTACAGTTACAGTAGTCAGGAGAAAGTTAAACCTGATTCATATACGTGCAAGATCAAGCTTAAAACCTATGCGCTTTCCTGCCCTTTCCTGTTAGATCAGTGTCTGTCCTCATTTCTGTGCATGAAAAGGCAAAGTATTATGTCTGAATTTGACAGCATCTGGACAGCTATTGTGTACTTTCAAATACTTCAATGTGCTTAAATACATGTAAATTCTAAATATTTGTATGTAAAACAAATGCTATGTAAAGGAATTAATTTCTAGGATTATAAGAATCAAGTACTTAGACCTTTCATTTGCATCACTCTCCTTTCATCATGAAGTGTTTTTTGCAGGGCAAGAATATATGCAAGAAAAAAGCAGTGAAGATTTAGCTTGCTGAATCTGGCCAGTTTTAGAAAGTTTCTGGGGTTGTATTCTTCTGAATACCCAAATATTGGCAATTAAATACTGCCCGTTTCGTGTTTTAAATGAAAAAACACTTATTTTTTCTTGTAAGGTGACTTAAATGCATGGATGTCTGTTATCTCTAACTAGCTGTCTCTTTTTGACGGGTATTTAAATATCACAGAGCCATAGATGTGAATACCAAATTGATAAATAACTGGGGTTTCATTTTTTAGAAAGGTATTGTTTCCATATTGTACTATAAAATTTTATATGCTTCAGTGAAAATAATGCCCAAATTGTTGAATTATGTCTGTTTGTAGCTTTTGAGTAAACTCTCCTGTGCAATCTCTACATACTTGAAGCTGAATTTAAAAACAAAATGTTGTTTACAGACATTTCCTCAGCAATTTCAGTTGCATGTGATAGCTCTAATTTGGCTGCTAGAGAAGAATTTGCCTTTCAGTGACTAAATAGCAATTGTATACAGTCATCTACTTTTACATGTTCCATTAATACCATTTACTCAAGTAAGGCAAGAACCAGTTTTATGATGTATTCTGAGAACCTGTAAGACTATAAGACTTTTTGCTTTATGTAGATAATATAATATATGATAGATTGGGGGAGACATTGTTCAAAGAATAATTTGAAAAAGCATATAAGAATTGTGATATCTCAGCAACTGTAATATTGCATAAGTAGTCATGGCATTATGTAGTCAATCCCTAAAAATGCAATAATAGATTGTTTTAATATTTGTAATGGAATTTTTCTCACTTGATTATTATAATTGGCTCAATAAGTAAAACATTTAAAAAATTTTATGTTGGCAGTGCCAGCATAACAAAGGACATTAACAGTATTTAACATGAGAGTGTGCAAACAGATGTTGTTCAACTTCATAGGCAATAATTATTCATGGAAAGATGTTTCATAAATGATTTTCAAAAGGATACACATCTTTTCAAGAGGTGATCTTTACTGCTGTCAAACTCTGAGACTCCCCTGATATGGTGTAATAGGTTTCTCAAAAGAAGGAAATAGTTTATTCTCCCTGTTTGCAGTGGATGGGACAAAAATACTGTATTTAAAGGGGAAGGTAAAAAGATGTTTTTGTCTAATGAGAAAGAGGATGAAGCACAGGAAGTAGATTACTTGTCAGGACTATGGATTTCTCCACCATCAGAAGTCTTTATGGTCACGTGAGATTGCCATAACCAGGTAAAGTTCATTTTTTTGAGAGCAGGACTTTCAGGTCCCTTTCAGCCAAGGAAAACCATTTGAATTCACTGAGCATTTTTGTATTGTCTATTATATGGTATTTTCCAGAGGCCCCAATGTAAACGTATTGATTTGACTTTTCTTTTAGTAAGGACATTATTATTTTTCTGCTAGTCATGTGAGATTATGTGATTTTTTTTAGGAATATATGTCCTGGTAAAATAATTTTTTGTGGCATGCTGTTAATTTTTATTATTAATAACATTATTAATTTTATTGTTATTTACTAGTAGTATTTACATAGAAGTTTAAGAGAATGTTTAGCTAGGACTAAGAGGAACAGAAAAGAACTGTTAGAGATGATAGCATGATCCTTTGTGCTAAATAGTTCAAAATATAGAAAATTACCTTGCCTTAACATAAGCTCAATATGTTGTAGGAATTTGGAAGTTCAAAGCTAATACTTTGAAAATTTGTACAGAAGTAGCTTTGCCAGAGAGGCAAATGTTTACTTTTTGTGTGTGAAATAGAAAACTATAACTACTATGTTTAAACTGCTGTTATAATAAATATTTTTAAATAAGTATATTGCTTTGGCTTCTTTAAGAAACACCTCATTATTACTGCAGTGATCTTCAGGGTGCTTTTAATCAGAAAATCATGTAAATTGGTAGACTAGTTGGCAGCTAATAGGCTTCAAGCTTTGGATGAATTATTTTGTGCTCATACAAGTAATAGGCATATTAAATCTGAGCATTTCATCATCAAATCTCTAATAAAAGTGAACACATTGAATAGTCATACTTAGCACTTGTAACGTGCTTTGCTGCTCTGAAGCATTGCACAGACAATTGCTTTTGGAACCCTGTGCGTTGTTATCGCTGCCTCAAAAAAATATTAAGCCAGCTAAAGCAGTCAGTAATGCACATTGCATTGATGGGAGGTGTGTATCAGAGAGGTTTCTTTATACATTTGTACTCTACCCTGGAATTTTGCTGTTACAAGGCATGGAGAGGATGGACTTTTTCTGTGACCCAGTCCAACTGTTTTTGTTTCTTTAAGATGAAAAAAAATTAGGTTAAAAACAAAAGGCAACCAAAAAAAAGGGCATAAATAAGAAATTTGTAGTTTTGTGAACTCATTTGCATATGCAGTTCACTGACTCTCTAACTTCTTGAATTAACTTGCAGGCACTTTGTGAAGCAAATAGGAATCATCAAGTCAAACTCTTAACCTAAAAGTCTTATGTATCTTAATTGACTGAGTGACACAGATATAGATGTCTTCATTTTATTAGGTGAATCCCACTCTCTGTCTGACTCCAGATACTCATGAAGTTGCCATTTAAATATGAGACAATGTATTCTCAGAGTCTTTTTCACCACTCTTGACTGACAGCGGTGAAAAAGCAGTGCTCTAAAACTGCTTGTACATGCAAGTACCCAAGTTTTATTCTTGGGGATGGTGGGTGGGGTGTTTCTATTAAACCGCGAATGAAGATAGGTGGTAGAAGATGAAGATGGACTTTGGGGTTGGCTATGGGGGTTACCAATTTCAGCAGCTGTGGTAAAAATTACCACCACTTGCAAGATGTCTATTTTTTAGCACCTGACTTACTGCTTAGTGTAGCACTGTTTAGGGCTGTGGAGGGAAAAGTGAATTATGCAGCTTGTATACTAAATTTTTCTGGCCAAATATTGTTCACTTCAGTTTTCTGACTGCTTCATATTAAACTTCTCTAGCCTCATTTTCAACTGCTTGCAGCACTTGTCTGTGTCAAGAGGAATATTCTCAAGTCAAACATGAGAAAAGCAGGGCATTCAAAAACGTCAACCACATCTGAGTCTTTTTCCCTGACTTTGCTGTGAATTGTGTTAAGGCTGTGTTGGAATCCCAGAGCTGAACACATCCCATGTGCAAAGGGTAGTTTTGAGCTGGGTACATTGCTGTTCCTGCTTCCTGCTTGCACCACAGGATCAGACCTGTGTCACACACATAAATGGTTTGTGCTGGTTTAGATTAAATTACATTCCATCAGTGCTCTAGATTTTATTATTGTCAAAAGAAACATTCACCTGCCATTTAATCTCCCCTCTTCCTCCTCTCCTATTCAAGACTGAGAACAAATGCTGAATGAAATTATTTTAAACCCACACATTTAAGATGTATTAAACTTAATCTTTCTTGTCCTAGGATGTTTAAAGTTGTCTGCTTTGTCAACTATCAGCATCCTGCCTTCTGCTGGACTTTATTCAATACTCTTCTGTTTCATTATAGAAAAGTAAATTAGAATTGTGGGTTTAGCATATATTTTCTCTCTTTTTATGCAGTCTTTCTAAGAAATGTAAGTTTTATGTTTTTGAATAGTTGGATTTTTAATCTTCAATTTAAAATTTGTCTTTTGACACAATGGCAAGACACATTTTTTTATGTAACTTTGCAATGTCTCTTCAAGACAATACACCCTCTACCCTAATGTACTGGTATCTATCTATGAGATTTCTCATATTAAATGGATAGGAATTATTTAATGTTTACTTTGTTTTTTTTTTTAAATCACGTATCTAACAGTGGGCAATGTTATTTTTCTTCTAAGGGCTTTGCTCATCCACCCACTTCCTTTTTTGTCATGATGAATTTCCTTTGTAGTTGATTTTAGTGATTTTCTGGTCTGACATTCCTCAGGCTCTGCCTTCTAAATCAATAAAATCAGTGAATGTTGTTGTGATGAGCTCCCCCCTATCCAATTTAAAGAATACTTAAGAATAACCCCAGTGAAGATTTTTTATATGTCAATTTACTTTCTGTTCTTATGTCTGTTTCTCAGTCAAATATAAATGAATTCTTGTCAAAAGGTTTCTCATTTTGTACTCTTATAAATTGCTACAATCTGGATTTTTGTTTTCCGGGCTGGCATTTATCTTTGTCTTGTAGCTGTCCACATTTTGAAGTATACAAATACCATAGACCCCTGATGTTCCTTCATTAAATGTATTTGAGGTGTTGACCAGATTATGGAAGTCATCAATTCCCTTTTAAGACAGAAAATGCATCTCAAGTTCTGTGGAAGAGGGGAAAAAATAAACTCTTTGTTTGCTTACTCATCTGGGAAACTACAGTCTGTTGCCAAAGCCAGTTATCATGAACTTTGATTAGAAACCAGCAAAGACAGCTGCTGAAAAACATAGTAAGAAAGATTTTATCCACTTAGAGAAGAGTTCCTTTGACTTTGGAAGAGCAGAGGGACATTGCTTAGGGAATATGAATATGCATTCCTTTTAATATGTAGATGGCTATGGATGTAGATATTCTGTTTTGCAGTGGTTGTTGTTGTTGCTCCAGTGTCACTCTGTCTTTCTCTCTCAAGACTCTTTTATGACCCGAGGGTACTTTCTTCTTTAATTTTAATTATTTATGTCACATCCATATGTGCAGACTTCTAGTATATCAGATTTTGCAAAATATGCCCATGAATTTGTTTGGCTTTAGCTGAGTGATCACAAGTTTGCTGGTTTAAACTCTTCTAAGCAGATGGAAGAGGAAATTCTGTACTGGTTTAGAGATACATGGTTAGCTGCTACATTTCTGAGTGGTTTTGTCCATGTCATTCCATCTATCTGGTGATTTTCTCTTCTCAACACAAAATTTCAACAAAAATTTTTTAATTGGGAATTGTAGATACTTTGCTGAAAAAGTTTGTTAACCTATGAAGCTTCTTGGCTAGAGCAATTTTTGAGGTTTCCTTCATTTTGCAGTTTTTCCGATTTACTAAAGGATTTTGTATACAGAAATACTGTGTTGTTGACAAAGTGAACCTGAGAATGTCACCACTTATGTTAATATTTCCATACAGAGGCACTTCCCTTTCCCAGAGCTCTGGTACTCTGCTTCTGTAAATAACTGGGCTGCTGTGGTGTCTCACAGCCACCAAAAAGAGGAATGTTTTGTTGCCTTTCCAGTTTCCTCTATTTCTGATGGCCTGACCTCCTCCCGGTGGCGGTTTGGGAATCACGGACCCATTTGCTAAGCCACATCTGCTCACTGGCTGCACAGAAAACTCTCTTCTCTACACAGGATAATTTTCTGTTGAGTCTGAGGAATCTCACAAAATGCCTGGTGCAGAGCACCAGAGCTGGACTTAGGTGAAATCATGTTATTTCATGAGCATGGGTGTGGTGAGGGAAGAAGTGCCCATGGAAGGGGCACAAACAGATTCTATTCTGTACAACAGATTCTGTGTACTTGGATGGCATCACCTTTTGGTCAACTGGCACTTCAAGGTGCATTTGTGTCATGCTGTGCCTTTCCTACTTCAAACCTAGAATGATACAAAGAGCTTCACAGTCAGGAGTCAGACCTGACTTCTTTCTGTCATAGTTCCATGATATTTGTACTTACTTTGTTATGTTAATATCTGACCCTTAAGTAAAATACAAAGTAATACTATTCTAAACCCTGTAGAGTTTTTCAGGTTTTTGATAGGATTTTGGTAGGGGTGATTAGCTCAGTTGGTTACAGCAGGATTCCAGTAACACCGAGGTTGTGGGTTTGACCCCTATACAGGCCATTTGCTCAAGAGTTGGACTCAGTGATCCTTGGGGTCCTTTCCAACTCAGAATATTCAGCGAGTCTGTGATTCATTCTCTGTCGTTACTGTAATTGACTAAGTAGCCATCTTATAAGGCTTGTTTCAACATTTCAGTTTAATAGCTCCATGTTTAGAATAAAATTGTCCAGTTTAGGTATTTAAATTTGGACTGACATCTATTTTCTATAATCCATTATGTCTTATTTTCAATGATTATCTATGATTTTGAAACATGTATCTGAGGTTTTCTGCATCTTAAATCTGGTGCCTAAGAGGAGGTCTCATCTGTGGAAAACGTTGACTGCGTAGAGCGCAAATATTGCTAGACCAGGATTAATATATACAGACACATGTTTATCCAAGGTGAACAAAAGGTGTTTTTAGCATTTGTGAAAGTGGATGATATGAAAAGAGAAAATGAAATTACATGGGAAGAAATAGTGTAGTAACTAATCATGAATCTTCTGATATTTGAAGTTACTGATACAGCACAATAGCAGTAAAATGAAAATATGAGGCTCAACTTTGACAGAATGACTAGACAAAAGCTTTGAGAAGGGTGAAGAGGTTATTGATACCCCAGACAAATAAGGGCAGCCTGAGCAATGTCAGTGACCCCAGTGGGAGGAGATGTAAAAGAGAGATTTTGGACACCTGAACCTGGGTTGCTCAGGCAGAGCAGATGTTTTTATTTTCACACCTGGCTTCTGCTCAGGAATGGCAGTGTCCATGGCATAGATGCACAAAATGACATGTTTTTATTCTTTTATTGTAATTGCTTGGTTTCCTTTACTCCTGCTTAAAACAACATTGTTTAGAGCAGAGCAGCAGTAGTTCAAATTCCATTTTTAATTTGAAAGCAATGGGATTAGGTTACCTGGCAAGAATTCAGTGGTCAGAGTCTTGACATTTAAAACCATTTTTTGCAGGATTAGACAGGTTTCTTTTTCATCTCTAGTAGTTGAAAAAAATAAGCACATTCCTTGCATTAACATAAAAACCACTGCCTATGGAAGTGTTCAAGTAACTCAGTCTCTTTTGTGGCACCCTTTAATTTTGAAGTTAGGAAGTTATGATCCACTTTATAAAAACATGTTTTTTTCAGAAATTGTAATAATTTCTTATATAATTATGTTTCTATTTCAGCTAATTTTCACACTGCCTTGCAGTATCATTGGCAAAAGCAAACATAAAATGTATTTCTTGTATCATAGTGAACAGAGTGTTATGTGCACACAGCACTCTGTTATTGCTGCAACACAGCAATGAATGCACTGTCAGTGTATTTTGAAGGTCAGACATAGTGTATCAGCTGCATCTGTGAGAGTACCTGACTGCAGGTGAGAAGAGCTTCTGGAGAGGAAAATGCTGAGAAATTGAGCAGTAAATTTACCACACTGTGTCCTCACATCCTGGTATACACTACCCTGTGTTCACAGAATGCGCAGGGAGACCTGAATGAGCCTTTTTTTGAATGGCTTTGCCTAGACCTTGCTAGTGTTTAATTTAACATGGATATTGGAGAAGCTCGTGTAGTACAAGCCCCAGTGTACTGGATGTAACTGTATAGGAAATAATTAATTTTGACCCCTTGCTGCTTACAGTTAGGGTGAGACAGAAGCAAGAGTAAAGCCAGAATGAGAGAGAAGGAAAAATACCAGATAGTTACAATTTTTATCACAGTTCATTTAGTGGAAGATTATAATAGCATATTTTATATTGAAGAATGTGAGTATATAAATAGGGATTATATATATTTTGTAATCATGGGATATGTGATGCATTTTGTTCTTTCAAGTATATATTAGGCATTAGATAATTATACAGCAATGATGCCAAATCTGACATTAAAATTAGTGCTTTGAGATTGATATTTTTTTTTTTTTTTAAGAAAAAATGATCTTTTGATTTAAGAAAGACCTTAAATAATAAGACCTTCAGGTATGTGCAGTGTTTACTGACTTGTTAGGGTTTAAGATGTTACTGTGCCCTTTCCTCATTTCAAAAGCTTAACCCTTTAAAATATTCTATTCAGCTCATTACTGTAGCAAGCTGTGACACTTAAATAAAACAAAGATTACATTCTCAGATCAATGACAGATCACACAAAAATGCTTTCTTCCATCCTCGCTTCTGCCCATATGTTTAAAAAGTCACAGGAAGCCAGCTTGTAATCTGTGGTTAAGAGTTTAAAATCACATGCACTTTTTGTGACACGTACATGTTGAGTGCTGTAATAGTTTGTATTAGCTCTACAGGCTCTGTGATTTGACCTTGACATCTGTCACATATCCTCTCTCACATACATCCCCACCAAAAAAAAAAAAAAAAAAGTAGGGAAGGAGCATTTTGGAGCTCACATATGTGTATATGAATTTACTTCCCTTAAAACTACTTCCCCCTGGTTACTTTGTATTTTAACTGCTGTTTTTTAAGGCCATCCACATATATTTTAGTGTTGTTTTCATGTGTGCTAAAATTTTACATATTTTGTATATGAATATTCTTTTTTTTTTGAATAATTTTGGTCTGAGAAGTCATATTTTCACACTGATTCGTCAATGCCTTCATCAGATAGTCTTCAAACCTGGAGTGACGCTTTAACTGGTAGCTTCTACATGGAGGTTGAACAGACCTCATGTAAAAATTTCTCATTAAATACTGAAGCATACAGCAAGGAGTAAAGAAAATTGTACAAAACAAGGCTGCAATACCTATAAGGAAATTTGAGGGGATTGTGTTAGTATCTGTGATGAATGTTGTCTCTGCAGCATTGCCCTCCATAGCATCATTACCAAGGCAACTTTAACCAACTTAAAATTGATTGCCTCAAATAATGGAATATCCATTCTCATCCTAAGAATATTTTGTGTACTAAAATGCATGTGAACTACCTGATTTTTTGAGGATGACTGTATCTGGCTTATTTTATTAGACAGCACAATACCTGCAAAGCTGCAGCAATCCCATTGAAATTATTTGTGGATAGATCTGCACATTCTGTTCAGGGTAGCCTGTTAGTGTTCAGAGAGAATTGTTTTGCAGTCATTTTATAAAGACAGAGAAGAGGGAGAGATGTCTGTAAATATTCTAGGCATAGTCCAATCTTAAGACAATGTCTTGACCCTTGAGAATATTCACTTGAAATCTCAATTTTTTAACTGTTCCTTTAGTCACTTGTATTTCAAGGATATTGGTTTCTCTGATTTAGCTGTTTGTGTAAATTTTATGGTTGGACTGCAGTGTCACGTAAATCGTCAGTAGTTTTTGGCCCTTTGATAGATAAAAATAGATAAAATAAGAACATTATATCTTACAAGAAATCTAAGAAATTTCAAGAAGTTTATTTGCTCAAAGAAAGAAGCTGATTTAACAGTGCTGTGATTTATATATCACCAGTGGGAGGTGCCATGTTTAATATTGTGTAGAAGCATAAGGCTTATTGTCTGTGATAGTATTTGAAGTGTACTTTTCCTTTCTAAATTTGCAATCCATAGCTATAGCAACAAATAAATATAGCAGTCACATTTACAACACAGTTATTATGTTTTACATTTGCTATAAAAGGTGTATTTTAAAATAATTCTCAGAAGATAGATTATAGCAGTTTTACATCAGGGTTAGCTTCCTAATGGGTCCTCAGAGTGAGAATGTGCAGCATTTGCTATTTATTAAAATGAACCACTAAGTTTTCTAGACCTGGTGTTAATGTTATGAATTACATTAGGAATTAGATTTTCAAACTATGCACGTGATTGTATTTCAGAATACTCTGTTCTTTTTTTATATCAATTATCTCAGGAATTTCATGGTTAACTACAGTTTGCCACAGTTATAAAGCAGGAACTCCTATTTATTGGTCAAGTACTATATTTATGTTTGAACAAAACACCTTTTGTTTCACTTTGCTTATCAACAACCACTACTGTTTTCAGCTAAGGTTACATTTAATAATTAGGTTTTCTAGGGGCAAGAAGTCAACTATATCTTTAATGAGTTCCGTGACATCACTAGGGCTGCTTATGCTCCTTGGCAATAGTCTGCTTTGTGTGAGCAGATCACATTAGCTTTAAGAGAGTAGCACAGATGCCAAGGTCAGGGCATTGGTAAGTAAGAGATCTTTGAGTAAAATAAAGGCCTAAAACTATCCAAGGGAAGGGAACAATGAACTGCTGTTCAGCAGTATGGTAGCAGCTCTCTTAAGTTATTTTGTTTCATGTTTGAGTGTTTCCTATGTGTCCTTTGCCTGTGACAGTTGGGTGAGGAGCAAGGAGGATCCTGAAGGTTTGGGCTAAAAGTGGTAAGAAGAAAAAGTGTGCTGATGCCATGGTAATACTGCTCTTTCTGCTATTTTTCATGTTTGAGAACTCCAAACATGGTGGCACCTTTCATCTATGATGAAACCCTCAAAACCAGTTGGAAATTTGCAAAAGAAGAGTTTGTGGTGGAAGTCTTTTTTATTACCTGCCTGCCTTTGTAGTTGATCTGTGCATGTGATCAATTTAGCATTGACAAACAGAAATATAGTACAAAAGGCTATTATCTCTGTTCAAAAGGTGAAATTGGCAAATTCTCATCCATTTGTACATCATATTCCTATAGATTGTGTATAGAAGAAGAACAGGACCTGCTTTTTGCCTGAAGTCAGAGAGAAGACCAGGGGACAGAATTAGTACCAAGAAAATGGAAAGGAAAGCAGTGGAGCAAGTCCCTGTAGGGAGTGAGAGCCAGTAATGGGTGTTATAGCAGGTAGAAAAGACAGGAGAAAATGCTGAAGAAAAAGAGTCTGAACTGGAAATAGCCTTCAACCAAAATCAGAGTGTTCACAGAGACAAGTGGTGGAATAATACACAGATATTTGTATGAGATTTTAAAATTGCACATCCCATCAGGCTGAGTAACATTCATCCATGTGTTGCATACTGTTGGAAATGTTAATTTTTTTCCATGGCACTTGCCAGCTTGCTCTCATAGATTCAAAATGCAGCCTCTACTGGTTGTGTTAGAACTAGCTGAAGAATAAACATGCCCAATTACTGAAATATGTCAGACAAAAAAGATGCCATACATAGAGTGAGGGGAATAGGAAGATTGCTTTTCCCTCAAGGGGATTGGCAACAATAACAGTAAAAGTTAACTATACTCATGCATTCCAAGTGATTTAAAAACTTAAAACGTCATAACACATTTTTTATGCGATGGCTTTATCTCATTGCCAGGGCAAGGTACCTTTACTGCCAGGATGTAGAGCTATGAAAGCAAGCACTTAAAGCCACAGCAAGACCTACCAGCTTGGAAGTTCTTTAATGACTAATGCCTGAAAAACGAGGTGCCTGGACTGAGGAGGAGGCTTCATGCTTAATTTAGGGCTGTTCAGTGCCCTGAGTTCCGCTTCTGTGCGTGACCAAAGCCGAGCTAATCCAAGTAGCTTGACATTTCTCTGCCTACTCCCATCTGTGTGCGCGGAGCACAGCGAGCGAGCACTGACTCAGCTGGAGGCCTTGCACAATGTGTTGCGGTGGCTGCTGAAACAAAGGGGAGCCAAGCTCATCCTCTGACACCAGAGTGGGTACAGCAGCATTTAGCAAATGAAAGATGGGAAACTGTTTTTCACCTTTTTGTGCCTCATTTCTTCCTTTGTCACAACTGTGTCATTGTAAAACAAAAAAGTTCCCTGGGACAGAAGAAGAGACTATGAATCTTTCCCTGAAGTGTATGAGATCTTGCTGAGGATTCCCAGCTGTTTATGCCCTTGCCTTTTTTTTATGCTGGCTGGTGACTCTTTTAATGTATATTGTATAAATAGATCTCCAAATTGTTTGAACTACATATTTTATTACATGAATCCCAATTCTACAAAGCCATGGGATGGCAGAGCTGAAATGATTCCTCCTGTCACGTAATGTCATACTCAGTTTTTCAGGTGCTGTTGCCTTGTATATTTAGAGAAACAGCTGGTTTCTAGGGAATGGGTTTGAGGCCTGAGGAAGAAATTGTTTTCCTCTAAGCAGGTTTATGGGAGCTAGTTTGCTGTGATTGATTGTGGGATTCTAGGTGTCTGAACACCAAAACAAAGGCAGGAAGAAAAAGGTGGGGGGAAAGGAAGAAAAACTGACATCTGAGAAAACAAGTTGTTCAATAAATACGAGCCCTAAGAGCTCCTTCATTCTGTATGCAGCTTGCTCAGGTTTCCATGAGAAAATCTTGCCAGTAGGAAATGGCAATACAGATTTTAATCTGTAGGGAAAAGCGAGAGTGCCAGATCAAATACAGGACAAATGCCCACACGTTGCTGTCTTCTGGCTCAGAGACCCAGGCACTGTCTTCACCCACTGCTCCCAGGTTAGTCCTCTCTGCCCATCTCAGCACCCTGTGCTTTCCCATGCAAACTTTGCCATCAGTGCTTTCCACTCCTGCTGGGATAATGCTTTTTTTCTATATGAAATACTAAATGGAACTGGTACCTTACATCCTAAACAAAGGAAAACAAACATCTTTGAGGCCCTCTCCTCATGAAGAAATCTCTGTTGATTAGCGTTATTGACCCAAATGTACTATCTCAGGTAGTCATTTCAGTGATTCTCCTGGAGCTCTTGGGATACTTTCCTGGAGCTTGCCACACATTAAGGTTTTCCTGCTCAGCGTTCTTTCCTGACAGAGCTCTCAATGTCCTGTCACTGACCTCGTTCCCTAGAAAAGCAATGCATACATGACATGCCTTGGGATTAGGAAGGAGCATTTCTGTGCTTTTGACTCCGAATCTAGTGTAACAAATACTCGGCTTGGACCTGTAACAATTGGCTTACAGGACACCTTGTTCATGCAGTAGCATTTAAATAGTACATCCATGAAATAAATGAAGAATAAATAAATGCTGCTGGCCCAGCAGACTGTTGCTACTATTTAATGAGAGCTCGGTGCTTCTCTGAAACTTCAAATCTCCGTAATGAATGTGTTATCAGGCATTGATATTAGATATCATTAATATCAGATATTAAATAGTGTAGTGTTAGCACCATGGGCATTCTTCAAAGCCTGTTCATGGTTCAGGCTGATGTTTTAACTCCAGTGCAGGGATTCCACTGCTGGACAAAGAAACCTCTTACTGCTGTGGCATATGTGCAGTAACTGCATGCCAGCCTAGGAGACCATAAATTTGTAGCAGCTATGAAATCCAATAAAAACTGAAATGCAGAAATTTGCTTGGTTTAGTCTCTTTTGGAGTATCAGGAGCTCAGATCTTGAAAACTTGGTGACGGATCATCCTATACTCTGCTGCTGAAAAGCAGCATTAAGAAAGTTGTTGTTTGCCAACTTTTCAGAAGTGTGCTGTCAAATAAACCCATATCTTATCTAAGATAGGAATTTCATTAGAGATCTCACTAAAATGTAAATTGGATTTTACTTCCTTCTAGACAGATTTCATTCCTTAAAGGTATTCAGAAGTATCCACTACAGGTATTTATTAGACCCTTGATCATAGTTTACCATGTCTTCCTTTATGTTTCCAGCTGCCCATAGAGTGTGGGCTCCCTGTGAAGGATCTGCTGCTGAGTTTGATGGGTAATCTCAGCAGTCCTGTGAGCTGTACAGGTCAGAGCTGGAAGAAGTTCAGATGTGACCAGACTAGCCATGTGTCACGGTACTTTATGCCTGCATATACTGCACCAAATGGAGTTATGCAATGGAGAAGAATATCAAAGATGTTTTGAACGTTGCAAATGGGTTTTATGGGTGAGAATCATCGTTTTTGTTGCTTACAAAGATGAAAGCGCTCAATTTTCACACACATGAAAAAAAGACTGTCAGATGTTTTAAATGTAAAAACTGCATAATGCGGCGTCTTGTCATATCTGTGGTTCCCTTGTGGATGAAAATTTTAATCAGATGGTTTTGTACTTTAAAGGCTTTTCATTTGATTTACAACTTGTAGGAGTGGAGTAGCAGTAAGCAATCAGGGAAAATGACATGAAGAGGACAAAAGGAAGGTGAAACACAGTGTTAATAATTTAGTTTCAATAACCTTAAAAGGTTTACCAGTCACTTTTAACCTTGTATCAGAAAAGAGAAGAGCACAGAAAGCAAGCTGCTGCAGTGAATCATAAAAATGTTTCTTTTAATTTGTTACTCATTTATCTAAGTCTGGATAGAAAGCAACCAATGTGTTTGTTAAACACAAGGGCCAGAAAGACACCTACCCATCTATTTGACTCAGTCCTTTTGGCAGGGCTGCCTGCCATTCCACCAGTCAGTAAAGTCATGAGCTAATGGTGATTGTGGCTATGGAAGTGGAGCAGTCTTGTGAGTAGTAGCCTTATGAGTTTCAGACTAGCCAAAGTGAGATTTTAAGCAGACAGTAGGGTTTTCAGAAGTGCTTAAGCAGGTTAGGCATGTAAATGTTATTGAACTCAGAGGGAGTTAGATACCAATTCAAAGCTTCACATGTTTCAGAAAAGTGGTAAGCACCCATGTTCGTGTTGCTTGTCTACTGATGTGCAGGGTTTGAATCTCTATCTGGTTGCATATAAGCCAGTGCAACATAAAAAGTGGCATCTTCATGTTGGTTATGTGGGAGTTTTAAAAAAGGAGTGTAGTTTTGGGTTTTGTTACAAAGGATCAGGACATCATAAAAATTTATGTGGCGTTTGTATACATAACTTCTCAGCTGAACAGTTGTGCCTCCATCTTTTGAACATGTACATTTCAAATTTTGCCGCAAATGTGCTACATGTTTTTCAGTTTTTGGCACAATACTTTGAAACCATCTTTGTAACTCTCTGCCTTCACGGTATTAGGCAGTTTGTACAATGCTGTTGAAAATGTTTCAAAGTAAAAAATTGAATTCCTGAGATTTGGGGTGGGGAACCCAACATTTAGGACCTGCTATGATCTAGTCTAATTTTAATAAAAATGGTCCAACACTTAAATGTCCAGATAGTGTATTTCTTGTATATACATACCAAATATGGTGCTACAATAATGATATTTTAATTATTATTTATTTATAAGATTTGCCATATTTTTTATAGAGAAACCTTAAATACCAATTTATCTGTTTTCTGTGTGCTTTTCCCTCATAAAGCCAAGCCTTTAAAACCCTTTAACATTAAGTATTCCACTCAGAACTGCAAGATGTGCTCTCCTTTTTTGTCGAGTAGACTTGTTGCCATTTGACAACAAGATTCTGCACATGCTTTTGTTTTGCAATTTGATGTTAGAGTTGGAAAGATTTTGAGCTCCCTGTATATTTTTGCCTACAGATCAGAGGGAATAATAATTTATTTGCACTGCAGAAATCATCAGTGACTTCACTTGTAGGTATAAAAGAAATGCATGTGAAAACAGTCCCCTCTCCACAAAGATTACATATTCATTTATATTGAGAAGCATCATGTAAATGTGCAAAAATAGTGATGGATATATAATTTTCACTGTTGCCAAAACTGATGATTGTAAAGAATCAGGTTACTTTTTTTAAATATATGAGCTGGTAAAATGTATTATTTCCATCTTGTGGCATTGTTAATTGGCTAATTACTGTTTACCACTGTACTGGCATTCTTTTTATGAGAAGTTGAGTGAACAGTGAGGGATGAAAATCCACAGTTTAATCCAGAGAAAGAGAAGATGTCATTAGAAAAAAGTTGAAATTACGAACACTGAGAAATCCACAAATGAAGATCTCCATGAGTGGGTTACTAGGATAAGAAATGTGTTCCTGTTAGCTGCTCTTGGGTATGATGGTCTCTGCTGAGACAGGTAATGGTGTATTGGGGATTAAAATAAGGTCTTTATAGTTTGTTTGCATTTTAATGAGAATGTAATTTCTTAGTCCTACCTCCATGTAAAACCTCCACACTGTCAGATTTGTAGGGATATTCATGAGTTTAAAAGGAATGGTAGTTAATTAGCATTTGGAATATACTAGAGCTTTGAAAGTGTGGACTGGGGGTGGGATAAGTTTGAAACCAAAATAGACTAGCACACTATAAGTTTCTATTTGAAGTGAACTAATTGAACTAAATTACTGGGTTCTACATTCAAAGATAGACCGTCTCCTGATTTTTATTATTTTTACTAAATTGCTCCTTATTAGAAATGGCTGTTGTTGAGTCCATGAATTGTTGACAAAAGAATCTCTTCAACTTTGGCTTTGATTATTCATGGCATGCTGTTGATCTTAGGAATAATATTCTATAGTTTAGGCTTTTAGAGCACAAGAGCAAAACTTTTATAAACTAAAAGACGGCAGGCTTGAAGAGATTTTAGGTCATGCATGCAAACTCTTTCCATTTAAGTCTTTGTCCAAGAGAGTTTTGTTCACAAATAATGCTACAGATATTGAGTTGATTTTAAAAAAAATTACTCAGAGGACCTTCATTTCCTCATCTGAGGTATGCAGTGTGTTGTAAGACTTCCAGTAGTAACCAACTTGTTTTTTGAGTAATGTACAAGTATATAAATAATAATTGTTTCTTTGCTATTTCTTAATCTTAGCCTCATCTGTATTGTTCCTGGAGTCTTTGCTAAATTTATTTCCGAGGCACTAACTCATGGGAGCAGTCCCATGATTTCAAGCTGAAAGACTTGAGTGGGCTTTTGTAACATTTTATTTATGGAGTTCATTTATTGACTTTTCTGTAGTGCTCAGCACTGTGGTGGCTGAACACCTCATGGACACTAATGCTTCAAGTATCTCAGCACTCCAGGGCAATTGGGAAAGCTTTATTTTATGGATGGGGAGTTGAAGCACTGAAAAACTGGCTGGCACAATCACCCTGGCACTTCGTAGCAGAGTTCAGGAAAGAACCTGTATAGCCTAATTCCCTCTCTAGCACCTTGAGTGAAACACCATCTTTTGTCTCTAAACAAGTTTGCACTTGTTTTCCAATGATAAATAGACGGTCAAAGTGGTTTAAAGGTCTGTCATGGTTGGAAGACATCAGCTGTGATTCCAAAGTTAACCAAGAGCTTAAATTTCCCCTCTGCTGGCGATGGCCATGGCCCCTTGAATTGCAGGCACCACAAAACCCCTAAGGATGCACCATGACTTTGTCATAGTTTAGTTGAAATTGAAAACTCTGAGTGTTTTGGGACGTGGAACAGGCACCAGTGAACTGTGAATTCTATCTATATGTATGTCTGTATTTTTGCAGGGAAATATTTGAAAATGCTGTGAAGGAGGAGGGAGCAACCTAACTGCTAAAAGAGAAGTGTTTCCGTGTGGGAACATCATCAGAGTGAAGGAGGGGTTGTTGGGAAAACTATCCTGATCACAAAAGTTTATTTGAGTTTGGTACATCTGTAGAAATGCAATTTACCTTTAAGTGTAATTGGCTGTCGTGTTAAGCTCCCTGTCCACTGTGAGGAAATCACCGTTATGGTTTTCCTATGGGAAGGAATTCAGGAGTGCCTTGTTTACATTGCTACCATTTATAAAACATTTAAAGCAGCTATTCTGCTGAATAAACATTCAAGAGCCTGAAGGATAAGCATATCGCTTAAACTTCTTAAGACTAAACTTTCCAAACCATTTCCTGCCAGAGGGACCTAGCAGTAAAATTGCAAACTCTGTGCTCCAAGATGAGATAGGCAGAATTAGATTAAGCAGCTTACTGTTGACATGTCTATTGATCTGGGTTCAGTGCCGTTTCCTGTCTCTGCTAGCAGTTAGATTGCTGTATACAATAACACAGTGGCCTGGTTTATGTGAAATTGGGGGACTCCGAGCATCAATTACTCCAGGAAGGCAGTGGCACTGGGAGATAAGGTTAAGCCGCTCACAGTGTTTAAGACTGCTGAAACCCAAGCAACATATTTACTGTCTAAATTGCTGCTTATAAATTTGACA
Organism: Pseudopodoces humilis; assembly: GCF_049639895.1. Taxonomy (NCBI): domain Eukaryota; kingdom Metazoa; phylum Chordata; class Aves; order Passeriformes; family Paridae; genus Pseudopodoces; species Pseudopodoces humilis. The sequence goes on along the minus strand of NC_142200.1, from coordinate 138,543,487 downwards.
GCGTTCCATTTATGTTGTTGATTTTTTTCCCCCTCTCCAAAGAGAGATCATCCTGTATTATTCTCTGCAGGTAGCAGTTTGGTTCTCATTATAAACATGCATTGTTTGTTAGCCTTCACTTCCTATCAGCCCTTTGTTAAAAGTTCCAAAACATCACCTGGATATTTGAATAGAAAATACTTAGACAGGAGAGAGAAAGGCACGCCACGTTACAGAAAATCCCCGTATTAAACTAACAAAATTTTCATGGTCATATTGATTCTGGTATTGCATTAAAGGTATTCTTTCTTTTTATTTTTTTTTCCTTGCTATTTGGAAACACAGCACTGAATAACAGTGGCAAAAAGGAAAAAAAATCTGGTACCCTTGAATTTCTCATTTAGTGTTCTGTTTTCTTCATAAGCAGTTCTCTCTTATGCTGTGTGACTTCTTTCTCTTTCTCAGAGACTGTTAACAGGATCAGTTAAAAGCAAAATGATGCTTTTCACATTTAAAGAAGCCTGTAGAGAATTGTTTCAGGGGTCTGCTTGTGATTAACTCATCCTGGATTTTTTTTCCTCTAGAAGAGGGTCATGCAGAAGAGGTTTTCTCCAGGGGGCACCTTTTAAGTCACTTTACAGGTGGCTATCTCAGTTTTATGCCACACACATTTCCATTGTCTTAAAATCAACCTTCCAAAAGAAATTCAGTATTCCCACAGAAGTACGAGCAAAGTTGTGTCAGTTCTGGCATTGTGATTGGAGATCTGCACTGTGAAACTGATGAAAGGAAATATTTTAATAGTGACATTTGAGTTCATTTATCATGACATTTTAGGGACTTGGTGGTACATATTTTTATCTTTGAACAATCTCCCAGCAGTCTACTGCCATTAAAGTGGGGGAGGGCACTCCTTCCACACAGAGCAAAATGCTATAAAAGTCCAAAACCATACAGCAGTCAGCTGTGATGAACTGAAGTAGTTCTAACTGGTATGTGACAAAAAATGGAATTGTCTCCTTTTATTAATTTTTAAATATCTTGACATGCTATAATTAACATTGCCCTATGCTAAAATTACAACAACATCTGAGCTTCTGTATATTGGCTTATACCTTGATGCTATAAATGAGTATAGGAATATGGGAAAGCTAACAGAACATATTTCAAGTATGTTTTAGCATTTCACTGGCATATTTTTGAGTTTTATTTTAATGAGTTACTGATTGATGTTCTTGTTGGCAATGCATAAGGGGCACTAAAGTAGTACCAGCAGGTGGGTACTAATAAATGCTTTGTATTGCTGAACATTATAACTATCAATACAAAACCTACTCCAATTATTGCAAGGAGGCTGAACCCAAAAAGTCCAATATCACTGAGGTTTATAATTCCATCCTCATCTAATGCTATTGTGCAGGTACATGTGTGATCTTTACAGGGAGTATCCACTTTCAGACACTGCACTGCCTCATCACAATAGGTTTCTGTCATTTAGTGATTTAAATTACATCCTTTTATTTTGTTAACTCCTTTAATAAGTGTTTTAAACTGCCACCTTTCTGCTCTTTCTTTCTCGCACCTTCTCCCTCCTGCAGAGTCTCCTTGCAGGCTTACTAATTCTTCAGGGGTTTTCCTGACACCTTCCTGTCCATCAGTCCTGTACAGTTAATCAAGGGAACCAGTGAGCATGCAGGGGTTACCCTGGAGCAGAGTTAATCGGGTTGGCTTTGACTTAATTGTGCCTATTGTTATAGGGCAAATCAGCACCTGGTGCAGGGGGCCAGTGCTGCTGATTGCTTGAGAGGCTCAGCTTGCACTACTGTGTACAACATGATGACTTGCCCCAGAGTTGCTCCTAGTTGCAAGGAAAGAGTTCTAACATTTTTAGCCTAGAAGGACATGAATCTAATAGCTTAAAAGTAGATAAGCTCATACCCTGGGAACTAAAATAAAGAACAAATGAATAATACCCATTGCAGCTAATCTTTTTGGCTGCTAAAATTGTATTGGAAATGAATTTGTTGTAGCACATATATATTTGACTATGAACACTTTCTAGCACATATGTACATTGTCTAGCATAGCCATATAGTAACAAAGGACTATAGGAAAGTGATGTGAGGTGACACAAATCAGAGTCTGAAGACATCAAAACCCCATGGTTTTTTAAGGCCCAACACAGCTTTATCACAGACTGCCACTGATTGTAGTTTAGCTCATTTCCCTCCAGAAAATATCAGAAAAACAAATGCTGGGTTCTCACTGAAAGTGAACTCATGTTGCATGAAGAACAGTTGCATTTGTTTCCTGCTTTGATTGAAAAGCAAGATAATAAGGAGATGTGGTCAAAATAAATCTTTTGATTGCTGACTTGCAGATACCTGGATGACTACAGACCTTGCTGTAGCTCTGCAGTTGTATCTTTTTGATGGTGTTGATTTTACAAAATGAGCTCTTAGAGAGTAAAGACACATCAAGCCACTAAAAGCCAGCAGAAAGCAGTGTAAAACCCAGGCAAATTAGAAAAGGATAGAAATTGTTCTGCAGATGCTGTCAGATGAGCTGTCACCCAATCAGGAGAATATTTCCAGTTCAGCCTTACAGGCCACATTTTTATGTCACAGATTTTTCATAGTTACTGAGTTCTCCTGTGTCGGGCTAAGATCCAGAAGCCGCATTTCTTTAGAGTAAAATTTGTCCTGTTCTAAGGACATGGAAGAATTGCACATATGACAGTGCTGTTTGTGCTAGCTTTGTGCCTGAAGCTCTCATGATGGAGTCATTTACAATTTTACTTCTTTATTGATAAGCCATTATCTCTAGACTGTTTGTACAACTGCAGGCTTTTGCACTTTGCCACAGAAGAGTAGGACTAAGTTCACAGCAATCTATTTCCCTAATTTCTCCATACTGCACCGTGACCTTTCCCAGGATGGTGTTTCTTTGTAGCAAGATGAAGAGGAAGAAAAATAAGAGTTTGCCCTTTCCAACTAATTAACCAATGTTTTGTTTTTAAGGCAGTGTTACCTTTTTAATGCAGTTGTTAAGTATATCATTCCTTTATTGCTTTGTTCTATTGACTCCTCCAATACTCTGGATTATACCATAACTGCAATCTAAAGCTTATTACGTAGAAATTACAAGTAGAGTTCTATCCAGTCTATTATTCAGTCACAATGCTTGCAAGTAATACCCTTGGTAATGTTTGTAACAATATGGTGATAACAATTGAAGTATTTGTAAATGAGAATTTGTTCTCTTAAGTTAGTTTTAACATTTTAATCTTTAAAGGATGTCCTATGGGAGGAGGAGTAGTTTTTCAAGCTATGTGTTATGAAAAAATGGGAAATTCTTTTATTTGTAGGAAATTAATTTTAAGAATAAAAGTTAAATATCATTCTATGAATAAAAATGTAATAACCTATAAGAAAACTTTGTGTGTTCTTGTGTTTTCATGAGGAAAACTTATTTTTGTAAAATGTTCTCAGGAAGATGTGTGATCTGGATTGCACAAGCAGCTATAAAGTGAGACTCAATGAAGAAATAAAGGCACTTTGCATTTACTGATTCTGCTCCCAAGCCATATGTTTTAACATGCATGGGGTTTGTTTTGCTGTTTCAGGGCAGAGAAGCAGTAAAAGCAAATATTCACATATACACACGCAGCAGATTCGAAATTCAGCTCTTTCTGAACATAAATTTGCTATCTTCCAAGTAGGAATGGAAGGTTCCCTGTGATGTGGCAGAAGCTGCAGCGCATAAGGAACAGCCGTACACTGGATAGACAGACATTCTCAATACGTCAGGCTTCTCCGTGCTCAATTGGAAAAGCTATTAAGCAGTGACTGCAGGGCAGTGTTTTTACTTTTTCCATGTCTTGGCTTGTTTATGTTAAATCAGACCACAGGAGGTCTGTTGCGTTTCTCTGGCAGTTATTGCAAGGCTTGCTGTGGCAAATTCTATTTATGACACTTGCTGTATCCTAGGTGCAGTGAATCTTGGCAGACAATCTGGAAAATTCCCCATCTTTGTACTTGCAGAATATAATATCTCAGTAATGGTGTGACTGTGGTGACTCACTGTGAAGGTCCTAAGTTCAACTACCACAGTAGCCAAAAAATCTAGACACATTTTAATTGCTGGCATGACATTTGAAGTATTTGCTTCACCACTGGATTTAAAATATTAAATTGAAACTCCTGTTTTGGCTAGAGTATATTCAAATTGAAGAGAAGATCCAAGAGCAGCATTTCAGAGGTGTGGGTTAATGGCTTCTGATCAGCATTTTTTTACCAATGTGATGGTCATGTCTATTAAGAGCAAATAATCTTACAAGTGTGTGTTTTGGCACTGCAGCTGTTCTCACTGATGTGTGCATTGCCAGTCATGTGATTGTCCTACATAAATAAGGTATTGATGATTACAGAGATCTTGGATTCTGTTACGGTCCTGTGGGAGTGTAAACAAGTTTTCAAAAATCATTTATCCATATGCTAAATGCCATTGGTTATTCCATTGTAAAGTCTCACTTTAAAACTGCCTACCAACTTTTCCTAACGCAAAAGTGAACCTTGTAAAATCAGAGACCATTGCAACATTTTGGTAATATATTTCATATTAACTTAGGGACTATAAAACTACTTGCAGTTTATTTACAAGCGAGTAAAACAACATGACAGTGAACAGTCACGCTCTGCTCAATAACCTTCTTCTGGGGCTTTTAGAATCTTCTGCTGCTTTTAAAACCTGCATCTCATGGTCAAACAGGGGAAAATTAATCTTCTATTTATAAAACAAACCAAGTTGTGGCCTCAGGACCCCATTCTCTAGAGTGAGAATGATGATTATATAGATGGCCATCAAAGGGCCAGTGCTCGTACGACCGCTGGGTGAATAATAAGACTTCTGTGGGGTTTTTGGTGTCTTTTCTTTGTGTTGGGCTGCTGATGCAGTTTGATAAATGTGTAGAGCTGGAGGATCCATGGGATAATTGGCACAACTGCCACAGATCTCTGGGAGGTTGCCTGGAGCATCTGCCCTGAAGCTGAGAACCCTGGCTCTGGCGATGCCACAGTCCTATTTGCCATCTTGCCATTAGTTTCCATGTAGTGACAGAGCACATGAGTCCACTCAGTTGCTTGTGGAGGCTACATCAGCATGGAAACATGGACTAACCTTTTCCTGGCATCTCTTTTTTTTGTGCCATATTGGATTTCCAAATTCTCATGCAGTTTCACGTCTGTCATTGGCATGGAAGTGTTGACAGCTGCTACATGATGGCAAAGCAAATGCATCCTTGCCTCCTTGCAGTCCTCCCACTTGTGACTCACATGAGGTTTTTTTAAGGGAGAGTATAAAGACTTTAAGGACAAAGGATTTTTTTCAGCATTTTGGGAAGCTTTTTCTTTCTTCTGCTAAGAACCATCAGAATAATAAATTTTGCAGTAGGGGATGTACCTGCGTTAAAAGACTAACACCTGTGGACTGCCATAATTAATGTGTGTAAAAGCAGTAAGAGAAGACAAAAGAAATGAAAGAGAGCTCACTCTTGTGCTTCCCAGCTGCTGATGCCGGTGACTTCAGGAACAAATGCCGATCATGCCAGAAATGCAAACAGCATGTGGACGGGTTTGTTTCCATTGTAAAGAGATAGGATACTTAATTAATTTCATGAGGCCTCTGGGCTGCTGTTGACCAAAAATGCTTACACCACAAAGTTAGGTTGCAGGTTAAGGATAGGGTTAGGGAAGGTTTGAAGTGCTGATCCCTAGACTCAAATTACCTTTAACATTTTCTTTAATGATACAGATACTCCAGTTTTGCTTAATTACACTTTGCTGTCTCAAGCAATCTTTCCCTTGAGTCACTGAAAGTTTTATTACAACACTTTAATCTGGTTATGGAAATTAATATACTTTTACCATCTTTTAATTTGCATGAGTAAAATATTTCTTTTCACATTTCAGCCAGATTAGAAATATATAGTAGAGACTTTTGAGTTTCAAAGTCTGAAATCTTCCAGTGCAATGTGTTATAAGGGAAATGTAAGAAAAAGCAATATGTTACTGACCTGATGGACATCAGTACAAAATTATTTTAAAAAATACTGTGCAGTTGAAATCATGTAAGTCAAATTTAAGAAATATATACCTTGAATCACCCAGGAACTTGGATGAAATATAGAAAAGCACATATATAAGAAAGAAGAGTGTGAAGAATCCTGAACAATGATAATGAGAGCCTGAAAATACACATTTTATTTCCTAGCACTTGTGTGTTTGGCTTTAGTTGAAGCAGAGTGTATAAAGTATCTTCCCTTTTACTGTTAGTTTGAGGCAGCCCTGCTCCTAGGATATTGGGCTATGTCCACAGTAACCCTGGGTTTTGCCTCTGTGGCCTGTGCCTGGGGTGGAGTGCCCCAGGTCCCCCTGTAGAGGTTTGAGCGCTGCCTCAGGGGTCACCCTCGCCTGGCCACCCCAGGAATGGGGTCACTGGAGGATGTGCCAAGCACACACTTCTGCTGCCTTCACTTGAGCTGAGCTTGAGCCCTTCAGGGATGAGTTATCCCTGATACTGCACTGTGAGTTACTGACACCAGGGATATGGTGAAAGCTGATACAAGTGTCACTGTGGCTGACAGTAGGATGTTTAGCAAATCTGACCCATGATTATTTCCAGAGACCACTTTTGCATTGCAGAATTTTCTAATGTGCTGCCTTAGAAAGCTCAGCTGTAGGATAGCATCTGCTCCATGGTTTTATCTTTCTTTGCCTTTTCTGAAGTTCATGGTTTTACTTGTGTGTTGCAGAGGCATGGGGGTGTAATGGGACACAGGTTGAATGTGATGGAGAAATAAACTGAGTTAAACTGTGTGCAAACTCAAAGGAATGAGAAGGCATTGGCCATCGTAATGCTGAGAACAGATATGGTTTAGTACCAGCTGATTAGGGGTACAGCTGGCAGCCAGAAGGGCTGTGGCTGCATATGAAAATGTATCTTTACAAGACTAAGAAAATATGCTGAATGTAGGTGTGAAATTACTGAGAATTTATTTGAACACGTTTTAACATCATCTGAGAGATAATCCACACACAGCACAGGACTTAAAAACATATAAATTTGTACATGCATGTTGCACCATTTTTTTCATTAGGGAATCTGTACTTTTCCCCTCCTAAACCTGGCAAAGACTGGGGCTTCGAAAATCAGTAGAATAAAAATTTAGAGACCCAGAATCTATCAGAATGGTGATTCACCTTGCTAAGAAATTAAATTCTCTTAGGGGGAAAAGAGGTTGCATTTTGCATCTCTCTATATCAAAAATGTTGTTGGATTGTTTTCTTAAACCTACTAGGTGAAAAAAGTCACCATTTCTGAGAAGTGACATTTGATATTTATGAAGATATTAAAAGTGATGTCGTAAGTAAAACAAAATAAGTATTCAACATGTTTCTTACAGAAATAATATTTTAATTTAAAGTCAAAATGATGGATTTCCTTACTACCCTTTTTCAGCTTTTTGTGCAAATTGTATGTAAATGAATGCAAATAAGCAGTCCTCACTACTAAGTTGCTTAGAAATAGAAAAAATGCATAAAATTAAGGTGTTCAGACAGATCTGTGCATCTCATTTATGTAAAGAATGTTTAAACTTAAATATTTCAGCTAAAAAGTGTTATTGTTTCTGGTAGTAAAAAGTTTTTTTGTGCATTACAGAGGAAGTGCCCAGAAATTATGTTACCTTCTGAAGACCTATTAGTGCATATGGGAGTTAGTCCTGTGTCAGCCAACATAACAAAACAAACAAGAAACAAAGAACTAACTAAGAGGTCAGCACTGCAATTTTGAATGTTTTCCACCCAAGTGTGGACTAAGTTCCACCAGCTTTCATGACCTGCTTTTGTCTTTCTGGTTAACACTTCTGCAGTGGGTAAACCTGAAACCTAGTGGAAAAGAAACCTTGAAAATCAGAACCACAGAAAATTTTCTTTTTCATTCAAACCTGCTTAAAACCTGGTGCTACAGCCAGCAGACTCCCCACCTGTCTCTTAATGGGGCTATGCAGCATGAGAAGAGAAAATTCAGCTTGATTTTCAATACGATACCAGGCTTGAGTAATGCCTGTGGTGCTGTAAGGGATTAACGATCTCCATGCTATTTATAATGAGGCAAACTAAATTGCAAATTTTAGAGAATTATTGGAGTTTTATTGTGCTGCCCAGCCAAATTCAGTGAGTAGGACTCATAAGTGTGTAAAACAGAGTTAATTTATACTGAGTATCCCCCATCTTTGCATGGCAGCTCTCTGTAAATCATCTTTTCTGGTCATTAATTTAGGCTGTTTGCATTTCCTTTGCTGTGGGAGCATAAGTATGAAATATTAACTAAACTTCCCTGGTGAAAGTGCCCCCTTATGCCTTATACTTGATGTAGAAAATGTTTGCTCTTCTTGCAGAACTCCCCTGTAACTGAAGGGTGAGAGCTGTGTTAGGCATTTGAAACACCTAGTGATAATTGGCATTTAAAACAAATTTCCGTAGCTCTAGAAACAGGAAACCAAAGTATCTCTAGAAAGTCATTTGATGAAGACTTCCGAAATATTGGGAAAAGTGTAGTGAATCTTTCAATGATTGATTTCATCATGATTGATCTTTGAGTTTTTTGAAGTAATTGATGGTATTTCTTTAGTTCAGTCCGTTAGTGCAAATAATTATTAATCAATATGCACTCAGCTCTTACTTTAAAAGATAATTTTAACACATGATTTATTCTGAACATTTCAATTGAACTACCTTTACAAGGAGAAAATCAATTGGCTAGTGGTCTAAAGCGCTTTAATTATCTGAAGAGCTATATTCCATTTTAGGATTTTTATTTTTTTTTAATACATTGTCCCGTTGTGATAGAATTCTGCTGCTGGGCTGTACTTTGCTATCCCCAGAAATACACAAAATCTCTATTTCAGGTTATTTAGTCTTAGAAATTTTCAATTCAATACTGAAAACACACTAGGATTAAACCCTAACACTGGAAATTAAATAATGTGCAAAATGAAATAAAATATAGCTTTTTCCACATGAGAAAACAGTTGGTTTGGTTTGTTTTTTGGTTGGGTTTTTTTGTGAATGTGTCAGCACATTTGTCGTTTCTTTAGATGTTTTCTCATTCATAGCAAGCATAGCAGTGGAAAATTACAGTTAATTTGAAATGATAGCGTGATGCCAGAACTTATACAGAGGTTTGAAACATTATAGGACAAAAGGTGAAATCATTAATTCATTTGCAGTGAATATTAAATTTCTGAAATATGCATTACTCTCTCATTATATTTATATTTATGTGTTTTAATATGCCTGTAAATATTATTGTGCGTCTGAAGGAGCATTTGTGCCGTGTCCATGAGCATGTCAATACAGCCTTTCAAAGTAATTTGCACTTGGGCTGAGGCATAAGGTTATGGAGCCATCTGTCATCATGAAAAATCATTAGAATAAGGAGTGTGGTACAATTCCACTCATGTTCATGATACATTGCATTTCAACAACGCCAGTACAAACACTTCTCTCAAATGTCCTTCATAGGCCTAACAGGAAAACTTGAAAATAGTCTTGTGAACAAATAGATCAAATGCCAGTGTATTCGCACCAGTGTAGGACTTCAGCCTGCAGACAGTCTTGTGGTGACTCTTTGGGATCTGGGGTGGGTTGCCCTGAAAGTTCCAGGGGAAGAGTTCCTGTCTCTAACAATAAAATGAGTTGATGTTCTTGAAATGGCCTGAAGTTAATGTTTGATTATATATCCATTCTTTATTGCATTTCTTGTATTTCTCCCAAATTGGACAATGAACATATAATCATAAACATCCAGTTTGCTGTTCAATGTGATTATAGCCATTGTTTTTCAGTTCTCATGGCTTTCTATAAAGCTACAAGAGATTAATCATTTGTTCTTTGGAGTAGTACAGGATTTTTATTTTTCTTGGTATACCAGAAAAGCTATATATCTTCAAAGTAGGAAAGTAGATCTTAGGGTTGTATTTTGCTGGAAACATTCTTTAAGAAGATTCCTTGGAGGATATTAGTAATGTAAGATTTTTAAAGAATCCAGTAATAAAGAGACAGCACTACAGTCTGAGGACCCAATTACTGAAACACTTGTACATATGTTTATTTTTAAGTCATTAAGTACTGTGCATATGGAAAACATCATGTCCTTCATTTCTGAGCCTTGATCTTCAAATGTAAGTGTTGTAGAAGCAGGGTTTTTGAATTTTATCCTGTTACGTGCTGAGTGCCTTATTTATTGTCTGATCTAGTGGGAGATCTGCCTGCTCTATAGCTTGTAGCAGGTAACTTTGTTATCCAGGCAATCGGAAAGGAAGGAGTGAGTTTGCTTTAGGGTGTAAAAATATATTTTACTTGATGTTAATTCCTACAGCTGACGGCATGACTGGCTCTGAATGACCTCCCAGAGGATGTCCTAGAAGGAATGCTGTGGTAGTGTGTATTTTCCTGCTAAGAGCCTGTGGCAGATGATCATACTTTAAATTATGTTTCGGATGAGACAGACAGAAGCAATAACAATGTGAATATTAGAATAAACCTTTGCTCATTTCAAGTGGATAATTAATGTTGTCAGTGGCTTGATCTGAGATCAAGATTTCTATAGGAGTAAGAGAAGGGTCAGACTTTAGACATATTTGCTGCTCTTGTTTGATGTCTGAGAGTCTGTGTGCTATCTCCCCTTCTGCAGAAATAGCAGCTCTTTTGTTTTCCTCTGTAATGATGTCTGTAATCAGAACTTTTGGATTAGTATGTGGAGCTAAAGTTATTAATGAGAATTCTGACCTGGTTCAAATCAACCAGCTTTTTTCCTTTCAGTTCAGTTAATGGCCTTTCTATTTTTTGCTCAATAGCCTGTTTGAAGAACAGCTTTTAAAAACCTGCGATTGGAAGCAATGCTATATCGTCTGCCTTATGAGAAAACAGATGAAGAAGATGTGTTCATGTAGCCAAATCAATAGTTTTTTAACCTGGCTGTTTTAGCTATATCTTTTTTTGAAGGTGATTATCTCCAACACCGGCTAGTCTGTCTACTGGGTATAGTAAAGGGGATCTCTTTTAGGTTATTTAGTTCCATTTCCAACAGAAGTGAACTATTCAGGAAGTGTATTTAGAAAAGTCTATTTTTCAAGAGTTCTGAGGCTAGAACAAAGGACAGGAGATCATGATGGTGTGCTGGTAGGGCTGCCACACGCACAAGTACAATAGTGAGCACCTCTGACTGTGGAGGAACTGTCGAAGCACTGTAAAATCAAGTTGCTGTGTGTGAAAGATCAAGCAGGTTAACTCCTGGGTTTTTTTTTCTATCAAGATGCTTTCTTCCTTCCATTCTGTTGCCTGCTGTCTTCAGAGCACAGTAGTATTGAGACTCTGCAGATTTAAAACATCTGTCTTTCCATCTCCATTGTACTACAGAAGGATAGCTCTCAATTTAGTCCTCAAAAATTTAGCTGCATGTTAGGGTGCCTTTCCTTTTAGGAATTTTTATCCTTCTTGAGGCTAAAGGCTAGGCAGCTATTTTCCATAGTATTTTTTATATCATGACTCTATTGCTATTTCTTAAAAAAGAGTGTTTTAGGCATTATTACAGAATTCAGGTCTATTCAATTAAGTCCAGATTAGGAACCTAAATTATTTTCTATTGCCCAACTGAGTGTTTTCTTATGTGTCTGAATTCTGTTTTTGAGAGGCACGAAAACAGCAGCAGGCTTGCTATTGTTGTAAAGAAAGAGTCCATAGTGTAATTTTAAAACAAATATGTAAATAGATAAATTTTATTCATTTTAAACCATGGATAATGCACTCATATAAAACACTGGAATTTTCATATTGTGATGAATTTGATTAATTTGGCTCATTGGGTACAAATAAGTATGAACTGAAAGTGCAAATACATTTAACATCATATGAAGAAGTGGGCATTAAAACTAGGTCTTGAGAAAAATTATAAAGTTTACTTTTTCAGGTTATATGATGCAAATACAATTATAATGTCTTTATAGGCACACACCACAGCCTTAATCTTTCAGGTTTGAACTCACATAAAACTGTCATAATTTATGAGCTATGTCACGTTAGTGTTGGATAACTAGCTAGAGGATAAATCTGTACTTAATTCAAATCTGTCTGAGTTGATGATGTTGAATACAATTTATATAGAAAGTATAGTTTTTTTGTGAGAAACAGAGCAGTTTTATTTGACAACTTTAGTTGTAGGCATGGTTATTATCTTCTACCTTTGCATATATTCTCAGGAACATTTTTTGCCTTCTGCACCTTATTTATCATTTCAGAATTTTCTTTTTTTACTTTCATTTTCTGCTTACTCACAGTGTATTGTTGTGCTCCAGTTTGGAGGCTTCTATTGTTTATAGCCATTTTTGTAATCATAAAATCATAGAACTGTTTGTGTTGGGAGGGACCTTTTAAAGGTTATCTAACCCACCTTCCTTGCAGTGAGCAGTAAAATCTCCAAGTAGATTGTGCTGAGATCTTTGTTTAGATCTCAGATATCTGCTGGTATTGAAAAAGGAGGAAGGAGCCCACTGTGTCTGGGGTTCATAATATAAGCAGCCAGAAATGACTCCACGATGCATTTTGGGAGGGCAGGACCAGAGGCTCATGGCTTATTTCAGAAGTCCTTCATTAACTGGATGTGGGATGAACCACTCTCATAACTGATTAGCATGGTACGCTATTCATAAATAACATGCAATTAGCATATGTTAATAATAAGCAATATTCAGCTGAAATGTCAGCATCCAAGCAGCTTAGATGACATCTGTTTGAGCAAGACATACAATACACATTCTAGCCCTGTTTTACAGAAAATCACTTAACCAAAATTCTTGGTTAACCAAAGTTTGCTTATCTCTCCCAGGGTTGTACAGCATGCAGACATTAGTCAGCTTTGCCGAGCACAGCCCCTGTAAAACTGGCATTTAAGCCAGCTGGCATATTTCTACTGTATTCTGGGACTGAGAACATGAAACACAGTTTGTTTGGAAGGAAAGGAATCCAGTGAGCCTTGGAAAAGCTGAGAAAATCTCTTCCTAACTGATCAAATAAATGAAATTTTAGCTGAAGGTTTTGATGGTCCCTCAAGACATTTGACTAGGCACAAAGATGCAGATGTAGAAATGTGTCACTGTGGCAAATCTGAAACTCTCTATGATGTATCTGTGTTTTCCCATATAAATACTGATATGTGGGTGAAAATCACATGAGAAATTATGAATACATTTCTAAATATAATATTCTGCCAGGATATTAAGTTCCTTTTTCAAGAACACCATAAGCTTCTTTGCACTAATAATTTATTTGAGAAATTTAATAACTCTGCTACATGTTTGTGGTCATGTGCAAATCACCTATTTTTTGTAGGGCCTGATTTCAAAGTTAACTTTTGTTTCTGATTTAAGACCTTCTTCCTCTTTACTGGTCAGTGTCCAAAGTATTATCTATTTATTATTATTGCTCAGGTCATGGTTCCATGGACTGGTAGCTCTTCTGCAGTCAGAAGAACAATTATTTTTGTTACCAAGCCTATTTTTCCCACTATTACCTTGACTTGAAGAATGGATTTGCTTCATTGTATTACAGAGAATATTTTCTGACAGCTTTTGAGTACAGATCATTAAAAAATTACCAGTTTGAAATGTTGACTTTTGTCTCTTTCTTTTTTTTTTGTCTCAAAAATAGCTTATTACATCTTTCAACTTTCTAAATAATTAAATCTCCTTGAAAACTCATGTGAATTCTATGTTGGATAGTACAGGTTGTAATTAAGCAGAGTTATTAATAATTTTGTTGTTGATAAATTTGGGCAGAACTCTGCTCTTGCAGATACCAGTTGACTTTACAGGTCTGATCTTCCTGCACAGAGAAAGACTGATGTACTCTGTGTACTGCTGACAGTTTTACACTGTTGTAAAACCAGAGTAGCAGAATACAAAACTGTGCCAAAATCGTGGTAGCTATACAAATAGTAGAAGATTTATGGTATCTTTAAATGCCCATTTCTTTACATTTAATGGCTCCTGTTTGTAAATGATGAGCTAGACAAGTGTTTTGCTGATACTTGACAATTGACACCTGATATAGGAAATTAATTATATTTACTCTTTTCAAATAAAACTGGAACTTTGTATACTCTGGAGTTTGTCCAAGTCCAAGCCATGCTAAAGACAAAGACAAAGTTCTGTTTAGGAACTGTATCTCTTGAGCAAAGGATGTCTTAGGATGCTTAATCATAACCATCAGTAGAAGAAAAGAGCATCACAATTTCCTAGCCATGTTCTTAATCTTTTAATAATGGATTTCCAATAAAACTCAGTGTATGTTTTTGTTTTGAGGTTTATCCATCAGCTACCTTAGAGCCCCAGATATTTGCATTTTGAGTTACTTATTTTTATTATCCTTCTCCCATCCCTGTCTTTTCTTCACTTGATCTGTCTGTATGAAGATCTTCCTGGTCCATAGTTGGTAATAGTGAATAGTGTTTTCCTGACACTGTTTAAGTGATAATATTTTGTAAAAGAGCGCAGCTGCTAATTTTAGTGCAGGAACATCCCTCAGTTATATTTCAATTTTAAGAGGAAGTAACCAAACCCAAGTCACTTCACTAGAGCTTTATATGTTACTTTATTCAAGCCTAAAATGATGCTCCTGTGACAGATGTAAGAAGCTGCAAAGATTGCAGCCCCTCAAATTTATATTTTTACACCTCGTATTTCTGACAGTCAAACCAGGCTACAAAACAGGACACTTTATATTTTTGAAGGTTTTTAATGCAGCAGAAATATGAGCTGTGCGTAGAAGAGCATGCTCACCATGCCGATTAGGTCTATATATATATATATATACTATATATATTAGGTTACCGAAAGGTAACCAGAGCTTCATTGTAACACGTGGGGTAATTCTTCATCCTTAACTTTCAGTATTGAATACTACACAGAAGTTATTCTTCCTCAGTTCTTTACTCAGGAGAGAAAGAATTTTGCTTCCCTAAAAGGCTGTTTTCTCCTCCATTGAGACCAGCCTGCTAAGGATATGGAATGGCCATTTTTGTGCTTCTGCATCATGCTGTCCTTATCCTGAGGCATTAAAAAAAGGGTTAGTGTAGCTCAAGACAGGAGTGTAAATACTAAATACTCTGCATGTGTTACTGTGAGGACAGAGAGGGACTACCAAAGTGCCTCTGCAGTTCCATTGAGCAGACTGACTTGCAATTTTAGAGGGATCTTGTTGTTCATGACATGCTGCTAAGTAGGTAATAGCTAGATTGCAGGTTAATGCAGGGGGCAGTTTATTTGCCCATTGGATTAAAGCTTGCAGAAAATAGATGAACAGAAGAGGAAAGATCAGAATTAGTTGAGGAGAAGAAGTGACTTTGGGAGCTTTTAATCATTTTGCCTGAATTAAAAACCATCTGGTATTTTTAATTTTTTTGAAATTCATTAGACAAAAAAAGAGTCGGTTTCTGTCATGGATTTATTTTTCTGCTTCAGCAACCAATAGGCTTTTATTCAATTATTTATAATGACATATCAGTAGCTGTGGAGGGTTCAGATTTAATATGGTAATGGCAGTATTATATCAGCATGCAAACTTTAAAATGAGGTGGAATGAAACATTTTAAAGTAATGTTTTAGTCTCTTCTTTCTATTAACCCCTCAATAGCTTCAGCTCTTCTGTGCAGATGTGAGTTTTTCTAAGGAGCAGTTGAATATGAGACTGTGGAGGTTTATTCTTTCTGTAGATGCCCTGTAGATAAGGTTCTCAGACACAGATTCATGAAAATTACAAAATAATTCTATCAAAAGGTATCAAAAGCAATGCAAGTCTATGTCCCATCTGTTCTGAGCAGTAAAGCAGGTATCTTTCTGATTCCCAATGTGTTTCACAGTGAAGGCGTAGTAAATGGAAGCAATTCAGACCCCATTCTCAATTCCTTGTTTATATTTTCTATGGGGAAATTCCCCTTCTGTATTTCTCCGAGCATTGCATCTCAGATGTGTTTCACTTTTAAACAAGGATTTGGAGCTGTCATCATTTTGATGTAACTTCTCACATCACGTTATCAATGCTTGCCATTCTAAGATCATGAGGGTGCTTACAGAAGTTTTGAGATAAAAATTTTACAATTCTTTAGATGCATGATATTGATTTTTCAGCCCTTAGAGATTTAGTGGCTTGTGTTTGCAGGCTTTTCTGCACCATTCATGTGAGTAGGTATTGCTTTAAAGGAGAAAAACTTGTATTTTTTTTGAGTAACAGAACTGAAAGTCTCTTGTCCAACAGATTTTTGTCCTATATTTTCTAAACTCTTTGTTTCCAGAAAGATATCAGATCCCTTCATATTACACTCCCACCTGAAAAAAAGGCACCAGTTGTGCAAAGTTCATCAAGTCTAAAGCTACACACATGCTGAGTAGCCAGGATAAATATCTTGGTCAACCAACTGGCAGTTCCACAGCGCTGTCTTAGAGCTGAGTTATGATCACAGTCCCACTGGAGCAGCCAGCAATTTCAGTTTCTGTCCTTAACCCAGACAGGGATTTGTATAAAACTATAAGGAACTTAATAATTTTGAATACTTTTATCCCTAACTGTATCTTAAATCAGGCTGTAGTTGGGAAAATATTCGTAGTTTGAAATACAGACCAGCATGATCACAAAAGCTTCCTTTTCTTAGGCAACTAGATTAAAAATGCAAGGGATGTGTAACTTCCATCACTTGGCGCTTTGGGAAAATACATAAATGTCATAAGAGTAAGGATTAAATTGTGAGACTTGGATAACAGAACTGTTATATTCTGCTCATAAACTGATCTAATTTCTCAGATATAAAATGTGTGATTGGGCTGTGCAGTTTTGAGAACATTTTTCCTATTTACCATGGCAGACTATTGGCAGGAGGAAGCAAAACTGCCTATTACATAGGCATGATAAAGCTGCAGAAACTAAATGGAAGTTGAGGTGGAAACTCAAAGACAGAGGACTTTCATTAGGAGAGTAACAGCCTCTGCTCTCCCCCAGCATTGCTATTCACTTCATATTGGTGATTTTATAACTACAGAAAGCTCTGTGAATTTAATTGCTGGAAGTTAGCTTTTATTTCTTTTACCAACATCCAAAATTCATGCTCAGGGGCACCAGTCAGTCAGGAAACAAATCTTTGCTCTGAGTTAGCTTTTGCAGGTGGTTTAAAGAAAATTTAGTTCCTTCCCACTTGGCCATGCCAGCACCTTTATCCTCTTGATGAGTTCAAAGTGAAAGTCTCCTCTGAGCTCACTGCCGGTGCTGCTGCAATTGATTGGCAAGACTGGGGTGCTAAACAGTTGTGCAGCTGGCAAGCTTTGCCCCTGAGAGGAAGCACATCACCTCTGTGCCTATTATTCTGCCTGAAAATACGTAACTGCACCTTTCCCAGAAGTGGCAGCAGTGAAAAATTGGACCACTTTCTGCATCAGCAATTTTAAATGCTAATTGTACATGCTGGTGGATAAACATGGGGGCACTTCTAACAAGAACATAATTTATCTTTTTATCCCTTCATCGTCATGTCCACAGTGTTCTAATTAATAGGTTTCCTGAAGTCTGTTGTGTGGTAACTTTATGATATTTCTACTGTTTGGTATATTTTCTACAGTAATGTGCAACTTTGTAATGTCTTCCTAGGTTTTCTTCTTCTTTCCTCTGAACATATGTTATGCCATTTGTCAAGTGATTTAATAGCGCCCCTTGACCTTAAAAGAAAATAAAGCTAGATCAGTGTATAAAACCATAAAAAACTTTAAAAGCAGACTGTACTGCACCTTCTCTCACTCAATCCAAGAGCCATGAGACAGAATCATTCATTACTTGCTGTTCCTGCAGTAGGTGAAATGACATGGTATGTCTCCTTATTTGTTGTAATGTTTAGTTTATATAACGGAAGGTTTAATTTTTGGTAAGAAGTCATTAAAAAAAAAAGGTACAAAGAAAGTGATCTGTTAAAGTAATGAATTATTTATAATATACTGAGCGTTAGCCAGAAACACCAACTACTTAGCCCATTGCAAGCACCTGTACCACTATCTTATGGTGTTCTTTATCACTGAACTTACAGACATCATATTTACATTAGTGCTTAAATTCAATGGGAAAAAAGAGTGTGGCATGAATTTGACAGATGTACTATAAGAACTTAAACACCTGTTTTCTGTTTAGTAATCTAAGAGCTTTGGAAAGCACAAGTACAATACAGACCTAGGGCATGTGTGATGAATATAATTTCTCTTTATGATTCACAGTCATCACATTAAAGTGATTTTAAAAAATGCTTAGTGTTTTTTTGCATTATTTCAACTTTAGTTTTTTGCTATTGTTACAGTGATAGTTGTTAGCAATATCTTAAAATTTGAGCAATTCCTCTACCATGCAGCATGAAATACTGCAGTCCTTAAATGCTTGACTTTCCCAGCTCAGTAATTTGCAGAGAGGGGCTGCTCTGTCTGCTCTTCAAAGGGGAAATTCTTTAGACCTATTTGCAAGTGTGAATCCGAAGTGATGTCTCAGAGGTCAATGCATTGCCATATGGAAGCATATTTCAGTCTACCTTTCATCCTTCCTGCTTGTGCTGGCATGGTCTGTATATGAGAAATGAGAGCAGAAAGAGGTAGGTGGAAAGGGGAGATACTATACTTACCATACCACTGATATCACAGAAGATGGAAATGTATAGTGCATCATTTTAAGAAAGGATACTCTGATCTATTTGCTGGAGTGGCTTTTGCTTATCATCTGAGGGACCCTTCTCTAATTCTTTGTGCTCTTCCATTACAATGCCACCTTCATGTGCAAGACACAATTTTTAGCAAAGTCATGGAGATTCTGTGGTCAAGTTCAAGAAGTTGTTTTCATCTATCTGTGGGTCATCTTTTTATTTTTATAACATTCCAGTTGGTAAAAAAACAGATTAGACTTGCTTGGGACCAGCTGTAATCCTGTGTCCCTGAGACAGCCAAGACCGTGGGATGCTTTCCTCCCTCCTCTCCTCTCCCCAGTACTTTCACCTGAAGAGGGAAGTTCAAGGGGAGTGACAGCCTAAGCAGTTTGGCTTGCTGAGGAGTCTGCCACACTAGACATAATTTCAATTTACTACTGTCCAGTACAAAATGGAACAGAGCTAGAGATCTGCCTCATGTCAGCTAGAGAGTTCTGATTCTAAAGGGAACTCTGCAGTGCTGCTGCAGTTGCACAGACTTAATTGTGTGTGTACAAATACGCAGCCAAACACATAGACACTAAGGAAAGCAATTACAAGGCATAGCCAACAAAACATTTTCATTTATTTTTTTTTTTAAGTATTCCTTTCTGGAGTTCATTTGTTCATCTAAGATAATACATATATTTCTTTTTGTAATGAGTGGGTATTATCATGCAAATTCCACAACTATTAGCAAATCTTTCAGCAAAAAGAATTAACTCTTACCTTACTACTATTCTTGATTGATTCATAGGGGAAGTAAATAAAGAGGGTACTTGCATAGTTAAGGGTCTCTTTGACTCCAGAAATTCTATGTTAGCATTTATCTGTTGTAGCTGGGAACTCTGTGACTGGTCCAAATTTTCCGAAGGTGAAAGTGCAGGGTGCATATTGCTTTAATCACTGTTACACAGAGTTGATCCAGCTTTGTATCTATTGTTACAATCTTGTTTACAATTTGGGTTTCAGTCTCTGATTGAGACTGCAGGATGCGTTGGTCCCTGCTAATGTCAGCTATGGTTTGAACCACAGTTTGAAATAGTCTCATTTAAAATACAATAGAACTAATGAATAATATTGAAATTCAGGAGATAGAATCAGTAAACAAGAAAAAACATGTGTTTATTCTCCTATTTTTTGCATTGAAATAATTTTACAAAGAGCATTAAAATTTATTTCAGCCCCACACCTCCTGTGAACTACAAAAGCATTATCGACACTGAAAGGATATTTTCCTCTGTGCAAAAATATATTCCCTGTGCAAAAAAAGGTTTGCTGGTCTGAATTTTCTTAATCAGTTCCTCTTTTCCTTGTTCAATGTAGTATTTCTAATCTATCTAATTTCAATTTCGTATTTCAGATGAGAGAAAAAATAACAGCATATACTGTAAATTATTCCAAAGGTTTGTCACTCTTACTGTATTTTCTGTTCTTCTATTAGACATTTAGTTGAAAGTGTGGTGACAGAAATTGCGAATTGCTTTCTTTTAATGTTATCAATGTCACATGCAGATATATGTGACTTTTCTGTTTCTACACTGCACATCCAGGTGCAAGAATCTGCTGAATACTCAAGCTCTCAGAGTCACTGTGTAAGAATCCATTTTCTACTGGTTGTTTATTAGGACTGCTAGGGTATTTTTAGTTATCACTTGTGCTCAGGATTTTGTTCTGAAGTATGCAGGTTTTCGTACATATCTTGAGTTCACTGTTCAATCCTGTTGGTTCTTCATAATGCACATCTTTGCAATCTCACCAAAGATACTCCCATTAGCTGTTGGTTCCCTATTTACAAATTGTTTTTGCAGATTCTCAATGATCTTTAACATGTTTAATATATAAGCCATGTTGATTTTGTGCCATTTTTTCATCAGAGATATAATAAGGAGAGATATTTATATAGAAATTAAAGCAAGTATTTTCAAAAGTTATCTGTCTACTGAATTTGTAATATCATCACAAAATGATATGAAATTTCCCAAGAAGACCTGTTTTCTATTAAACAGTGTTGATTGGTATTAATCACGCTACCACTCAATCTGACTGATTGCCTCTTTTAACACTATTTTCACAATTTTTCCTTACAATGAAGTCATGTTGAGATGATCCCATTTATTTCCTTGAAATGTTGACACATTGTGTTTTTTATAGATTTTACAATTTCTGCTGTATTACAGTAGATATTACACTTCAAAATACTTATCCAGAGAAAACTCTCAGACCATCCCTTAGAAATTGTAAACCACAAGTAATGTCCTCTTGCAAATTTGAAAAAAAAATCATGTAGATATTTTCTCTTCAGTAATCTCCTTATTTGCCATTCAACTGACAGCCTTCTTTCTCCCCAAATATATTAAAAAAATACTTCCTTTGTATTATTGCTAGTAATTTCTGTGTAGTAAGGGACATGAAGATAATTTTAATTTCTTATATAGTCTGTATTTTTTTTTTCATTAAAAATATCTCCCCTTTACATAATTTAAAACAAAAATTAAATGGAATGATGACAGAATTCTTATTTCTGTGCTTCCCTGAGTTTGGGATGTGAAGAATATTGCTGTGGAATACTTAGCCCATAGTAGAAAATGATGTTTGCATATTGTGAAGTTTAAAATAACTGCTACTTCATCATGATTTTTCTGTATTTCAATAAACCTTAATACAAAAGTGATCCAAATAGTTATAAATTCATATCCTAAAGAAAACTATGAGCATGAAGAAAGTGGTTCATATGCACTTTTAAATTATGTTGCCCAAAGTTTGGTAACAGTAGCAACTTATGTATTTCAAAATGCATGTATCTGGGGTACTGTTGGGTCTTTTTTGTTTTAAAATCCATTTGAGTCTACAGTTCTGCTTTTCTGGTTTCTTACATCTTTAAAATTTTGTTTTGACATTGACAAACTGAATGTACAAATGCCAAGAGAATTCTCATACTGTGTTGAGAAGATTTCTAGTAGCCCAGGCCACTGTTTGCCAAGAGTTTGAAATGCTGGAGACTATTTTTTTCCATTGAACAGAACATTTTCACACTCTGAAAAAATAATGCATAATTATTTTTTAGTTATAAATAAAAATCCAACATATTTGGAGTGTGCATCATAAATTCTATTTTCTTTCTCTAGCAAAATGACCATGAAGTTTTCTTCTTGCCTAGGTTAGAAAAGAATAAGTTATGTCTTTCTTGTTTGCATTGAAGAGCTGTCTGGATTTTGAAAAGGCAACACTTCCAATTGCCTGGTTTGAAAGAAAGGGTAATAATGCTCTTGTAGTATTGAAAAAATAATCAAGGGACTACTAATACTTGTTCTTAAGCTTGTTCCTTAAAGGAGAATTATATCCATACTTTGCAACATTTTGCCAGTTTCCTTAAGGCTTTTTGCAGCTGCATTGATTGTTGCTGCTAATTGGAAAAGTAATTGGAACATGCCTGCCTCTTGCATTTTACAGCCATGCCCTGTCATTAGCAAAAGTGATGCCCTCTGACCCTGACCGCTCTCAGAGGTCAAAATATATCATTATATTGAGTGCAGTATTTCATAACAAAGGGCACAGCAGTAGCATAGCTTAAACATTTGGGTGGTGTTTTTAGTGAAAAGAATAGCTTATCAAGGGAAAGAATGACCTGCTAACTATATTTATCTTACACTTTGAGTAACTGCTGGCAAAATACAGAGTCCTGAGACGTGCTGTGTAAATATTTTATGAAGGAAGCTTCTCCAGCAGAGATGTTAATAATTTAAAATATGATGTACTACATACTGAGTTTTAGGCATAGACATTTAGTAATAAATTTGTATTTTGTATGAAAGACTAGTAAATTACTCCCTTGCCACGTATTTTGTGTTACAACTGTGTTTGCATGTCTTCCTTCATAAATCATGCCTATGTATATATATGTCACAATAAACGTGGATTTTTCAACCAGACATGATTCCAAGGTCCATTTAGAAAGGATTATGAGTCACTTCTAAAAATTATGTAGCCTCCAAATCAATAGTGTCTGCCTCCAAGAATATTTTGTTGAAGTTGTACATATTTTGGTTTCCTTCTGAAACTTCCTATGCAATTCAAGGGAGAACAGTCTCCCAGACATGCAACTATTGGTTTTAAGTCAGGTTTTATTCTGTTAAGCATGGCTGCAGTAAGGGTAGCATTCCTCTTTGCCTTGGCAGTCAGTCAGTTGGAAAAGTTGGCCAGGAAACTGAAGACCTACTTTGTAAATACTTTTCTGTCCTCATCCAATTTAGGCACATAACTCCTCTGGACTGAGTTTTAAATGTACTTTGTTTAGAAAACTAATTTATGGTATTTGCATATGACTTGAGTGCTTTGGGTTGTTTCAGAATAATGTTGTGGTGATAAATATTCACATTATATTTCCAATTTTCACAGTATTCATGCTGGGCAAACAAAGTAGATAGACCACACAACAATAAATCAGTGTAAGGACAGGCTTATAAATGTGTCAGTCAAAATATCTTTTAATTCCTCAGGTCTAAAATTTTATTTGCCAGTTCTGCTGTTTGTATTGTACTCTTATCTTTTTGTCCTTAGTTGCACTTGCTATTTTATTATCTCATGTTTTTTTAATAGGAAATTAAGTCTATGTTCTGTGTAGAACCAGAGAGAGCATCCAGAGCACGCAGTTATTTTCCAGTTTGTCAGAATAGGTTTGCCATTTCATACATGTATGGTATTTATGACTGCAATATAATAAAATATTTAAAGTTCATATTATATCTCTTCTGTACTAAAATTCAGAACATCTTCTGTCAGGTAGAAATATTGCATCCAGCATTAACTGTCTCTCTGCATCAGATAATGCACTCTTATTTGTATTTGTTAATAAGTGCAGACATTCATACTTTAGTACCTGATGGGGATGTAAGAGACAGAATATAGATTTTTTTTTCCCTAAATTAGAAAATTACCTGAACAGATGGTTGATTAATAATCATTCTAAATTGAAGTGCTTTTATAAGCTACCATACAGAACCTCACTTTTAAAAAATCAATCTTTCAAAGCTGTCACTTTTGTCATTTTTTAAGCGTTTGTTGAGGAGGAAAGAGAATATTTGTCCTAATTCTGAGCTCCCTAAGCTGTGCCAAGAAAAAGAAAAAAAAAATTAGCCATCCCACTAATGCACTGTATTGCAACAGAGATTAAATTGATCAGTCTGCTTAGGCATTTCCAGGGTGTCCCTTGCTGTAATATCTGGGCTCTGTATTGATGTACTCCAACAGTGCACTAATAGCTAATAGAAAATACTTCAATAGCTAGCAATATATCTAATTCCACAAATGACTTTTACCATGGTGGATTATTGAAATCATAAGCCTGGTGTTTGAAAGGGCTGAGACTTTGGTGGAATGCTAAGAAGAAAGGATGAGCATATTTCTCAACTTGTGACAGCCTATTCTGAGTACGTGATGGCTCCGAGCTGGCCCAGGAAACTTTCCCACAGAGGTTTATTGCAGGGCTGGGGCTGAGAGTGAGGGTGAGAGACAGTAATTTATAAGAACTGATCCTGGATCTGTCATCGGCTTTTTGAGTGGTTTTAACACTGAATTCTGCCGCAATTTCCTCTTCTTAATGAGCCAGTGAGGATGAATCACTTAATGTTTGAACATATCTTTTAAAATGTTACAGGCTGTTCTTTGTCGACTTTCATTAAGCTTTTATTTTAATCTAAGAAGACCAGTCAAACACAAAAGACATGCTAAGTACTTCATATTTTGGCAAAGCCTGTTTAGAATACTGTACATGGATAGAAGGAAAGAGAGAAAAAGAGAAAACTGGATCAAAGTGCATTTAAGTGCATTCTCTGAGTTTATGTCTCCTGGTATGACTGACCTGAAATGCCTAATGCTGAAGCTCCTTGCAGAGAATCTGATCCTGGGTCTTGAACAACGTGCAGCACAGACGGGGTAGGAATTTGTAGTTTTGCTGCAGGTGAACTTCCTGTCATAATGGATGTGTTCAGTAAGCTCTAGTTATTGAATTTAAACAGAGTCTCGATTCTTAGAGGAATTCAAGAAGTTTTGAACACTGAGACTTTGCAAATGCCACTTTTGACCTCTTAATAAATTATAGATACATGACTCAAGGGCTCAGAGCATGGATGCATTGCATTTTCTCTCTCTTGAAAACAGGGAAGCAGACTCAGGGAAGGGGCACTCAGCTGTGGAGAATTGTTCTTTGTTACTTTCTTCCTCTGTAGGTTCTTTTATTGCCTTTAGACATGCTGTAAACAAACACCAATCTCTCTCATCTGTCACATTAACTTGCAGGCTGCTCAGCAGTCCTCAAAATCTCACAAAGGTCATAACATTTCTTTAATCATATCTAGTTTACTTTTCCTGTGACTGCCCATATTCCATGCTGTTGTCTTGAAAATAAAGTATGTGATATTAACCTTTGGATATTTGATTTGTTGGTATTGCCAAGAGGAAGTTGAAAGCAGACAAGATCACAGTTTATTGTTTGTATCTGTTGTTCTGAATTTATGGTGTATTTAATTAATCCCATGTTTCATGTCATCCATTAGTCACCTGAAAAGGCCAGAATTACTTTGACTTTTCAAGGCAGGTTGTTTGGGGACAGGGCTTTTGTCTGAAGTTTCAGAGCTTAATCATGTCTTGGGAAATGCTGTGGTCCTCATTGCACTGACAAACACTGCTCAGATACTTCTCACTAAAACTCGAGGATGGCCTGGACACCCCTTTTGAAGTCAAGACACATTTTCCTAATGCCTTATTGTTGGAGACCTCTATATGAAAGAGAAAGGTTTGTTTTCTTTGTAATGTGAAGTGTATTTCTCAAAGGAACCATGTAGGCATTTTATGTATCCTGTCTTGGCAATGCCTGTAGTCTCTGTATGCAGCACAATGAGTTTTGTAGACTTTTACTGTCTTTTGTATGGAGAGTTTTAATTTTTTCTCTCAGAGTATTTTGTAGCTTTACACTGTTCCTGGCAAGGAGGTGGAAAAGGAGGATTTTCCTGGAGTACAGTCTTGCTAAGCCTGAGGCTACAGGGTGCAGGGGTTGGTGGATTTTCCTGAACTTCCAGTCCCACACTGTTAGATGTTCATCTTCTGAAAAGGAAAAACTGCTTTTATGCACATACTGTTGTCAGACTACAACCAAAGGAGCCCTGTATTTCTAAGTATAAAGGCTACGATCTCAGAGGTCAAACTTTCTTTATTTCACTGCATACTCAGAAGTTGAATGAAACCAACTTGTATTAGATCTCTGCTCCTCAAATGTTTCTTTCCTCCATTAACTTTTCTGTCTCTGCACACTTGTGTGATTTGTCCAGTGGTTTGTCTCCTATCTACTTCTACCTCCACTTGCCTGAGTCTGGTTCTCACTCAGTTAAAACATTTGTCTTCACCTTCTTAGTCTCATTCTTGTAGGCTTGGGATTCTTTTCTGAAGTTTGGCTTCTACCAAAGTCCTCTTATATCAAGTAGAAAGAAACCTCTCTAGGGTTCATGTCCTCTGGGATCCCTAGGTATCTAAGGTAAATTTTACACCCATCATTCATAGTGTCTGTGTACTGATTTTTTTCCCTACAGTGAAAACTGACAAGCTTGCACTCAGACATTTATCTTTAAATATCTAAAATTTGAGATGATTCTCACATTATTATTTATAGCTTCTTTATAGAATTCCTAAGCCCTGTTCCTTTTTCCATCTTTTCCTAGCACCTTCTCCAGTAATATTGTCACATTTTATTATGCTATTCTCTATCTCCCCTTCAGATTTATACATAAGTACTTCATCAACCTTTAAATCTCCTGGTATCTCCATAAACATATGTTTGTTCCCCTTCCCTCCTTGAAGTTCCCTTAGCTCTCCTCTATTTTAAATTTACTTCTCAAAAAATTGTTTTCTCCCATATAAGGTCTTCACAATCTTTTCCACTCATTTCTTTAATAGCTGGTTTGCAGAAGAGAATAAGAGCTGAGAGGCAGAGGTGTCTTGGGTAATGTCCTCTTTCTTGCTTTTGTGCCAGCTAAAATAGGATTAAGGAGTACTCAGTTGGTTTTCACTGCTGTGCTCTCCTTGCTTTTTCCCCTCTCCAGCATCCTCTGAACCCAGTTCCTTTGACTTTCTT
Source organism: Pseudopodoces humilis (assembly GCF_049639895.1). NCBI lineage: Eukaryota > Metazoa > Chordata > Aves > Passeriformes > Paridae > Pseudopodoces > Pseudopodoces humilis. Next base: position 138,516,567 of record NC_142200.1, on the reverse strand, counting down.
CCTGCAGAAGGCAGGTGGTTGGATGCCCTGAAAGGAAAAACCATGGAGCTAAGCTCTTGAGGAACAGATGTGTGTACTGACCTGCAGTAATAGCCTAAAACCTCTAGAAGTCCTTTCACTTTACTCAGAAACAGCTCTTTCACACTATGGTCATTAACATTTGCTTCCTGCAGTGGCCTGTTGTTGTTTAAATTCTCTGACACATAAAACCAAAGTCTTTGGGAGAAAGTAGGTATGGGGAAAAATATACATTCCATTCAGCAATTTTGATCTAGTACCATATGTTTTTTACTCAGCAACTTCTTTTCCTGACTTTAAACTCCATTGTAGCAGCAGCAGCACCTGCCTCTCCCAGACTTCTCATGAACACTCCTAATCATCTGTGCCTCACCTCCCCCTCCCTCTCAGACACCCTTTGCTTGCTAGTGGAGAATGAAGCAGGAGGTTAAGTGTTTCTTTCTTGTTTCTCATCTCCCTTACATGCATTTTACTTGTACAAAACTCTCACATTTCCCTTTGAAGAGAGGAAAGGTCCTTGTGTATGAACCAGGTCTTAAACAAGTTTCTTCTCTAAATTCTTCTTACCAGCCACCAGCTTCATGGTGCTCCATGTGCCATCTGAGATGAGGGTTGTAGTCCTTTAATTGTAACACACTTCTTCTAGCAATTCAGTCAATAAATGAATGATATGAAGGGTCAGGGTTTACAAACTACTGAACTCTGTTCTTGTGTACTATTATTCTCTTACTTGCTTTCCCCATTGAAAAGTAATTGCTTTGAGCACCAGAAGTGATTCCAGAAGATGACACCTTTATAACCAGCCTTAGGATCTTGCTCGGAGGGAAAAGCCAGCCTGCAAAATGCTGTATACCTCACCCAGCAATTATGCTGTTGTAGCTAATTTCAGAAAGCCCATTATTTCTGAAGAAGATAGGGTTTTTTTCACCAGTGGTACTGAAAGTGGATGCTTTTCCAATGGATTTTTATATGGCTTCCACAGAGTTGTACAAATAGGAAGTACATTATTTCTTTTTATTTCTCACAGGTTTTTTTTCCTTAATTTAAAGCTTTATTCTATTATAATAAAATTTGTTGATGAGCAAAGTTTAGTAAACCCTTGGAACCGCCTAAAATATAGGTTTTAATTTTTCTGTATTAAAAATATTTCATTCTGAAGGTGTAATTGTAGCATATGATAATTGCAGATCATGCAATTCAATCCACGATAAAATATTTTAATGTGTTAAACATTTTTTTTTCATGTTGATACCAAGATGTAGCATGGATATGGTCTTCTGTGGCAACTTATTACTGAATGTTGTCTCCCATAAGTCAATGTACTCTTACTTCTGCTTGAATTTTTGTGTGTACATCATGAAATACCTATTTTTGCTGAAAAATACATTATTGGAGAATAATAATGCACTTCAGCTGCAGTCCATGAGAGCCTGTAGCAAATAGGGAGCAGCACAGGTGTTTCTTGAAGTGATCCCAAATCGAACATGTACAGTTCAGGTGAATCAAAATGAATGCTAACATTTAAGGAATAATGAACTATTTCATTTTGGTAGATAATTTTAGAGCAATTTTTTCCACCATTTCTGCACCCTAGCTTTTTCCAAAGCTGTTTCTTTCATAGAAGAATTCAGTATTTGACATTTCACCCAAGTCTGAATTTTGTACTTCATAGAAATTCCAGTTCTTAACTGGTCTTAGAAATGAGTAACCTCCAGTGCATATTTCAGAGGCAGGAAATGTATTAAAAACACTGTCTTTAGGAAAATGGTATGCGTAGCTCTCAATATGATCTATTGTTAACACAATGTCTTTTTGAGAAATTTGATTAGATTATGCAAAAGAAGTTCCCTTAAATTATTAAAACCAACATAATAGATGTTGGATGAAGAAATGGTGGGACAGTACTGAAATGTATAGTATTCTGCCCTCTTCCATATCCATGTGAGGACATAAAGAAGAAAGAATTTCTCTTCAACAGAATGCTGCTCCTGTTTGTAGTGCTCTAGGGTGGCAGAGACCATCTCACAGAGACTCACTGTGTTCCACAGGGAAACGAGCCAGATTCAGGATGTCCTGGTGTATCTTCCACCACAGGCACTAAGAAACCACAAAGCAGGCTGATTCCATTCATCACTCTTTGCTTCTTGGACCCCGGCTGAGTGGGTCTGACCTCAGAGATTGTGGTAAAGCAGGAATTTGAGGGCGTGGTAGATTATTTGCTAGATAGGCTTATTTAGATAAGAGGCACCTTTGAGTCTTTCTAGATGAAACTAGAATAATTATGATGACATTTGTTTTACTGTGCAAAGTGGTCAGTCTGTCTTTCATGGAATATTAAAGGGAGAAGACAATGTCAATTTTCAAAGCAGGTCAATTTGGACAGCAGTCAGATCCAAACTACTAGGAGAACAAGAAAATTAAATTGCAGCTAACTGTAAGGGACCATTGTGTTAACATTGGAGAAAAAGCGGTGTCTGAAATGGAATGGTGACTAGAAAATTCTTGGATGACTGAATATCTGAACAGTTGAGCACAATGTGAGCAAAAAACTTTGTGTTCCACATGCCAAAGCCTGATTTTATTTTAAAACAGAGTGCAATGATTGTTCAAGACTTTCAGCTGTCTTCATGTGACAGGCCAGGTGCATATGCTCGTTCATGTATGGCATTGTGTATTTCCTACATAATTGTTGAGATCATCCCATTTGTTGGATCCCTAACCCCATACTCCAACATAATAAAAGGAGAACTCTCGGGGTGGGTGGGGGGGGGGGAGTGGAACTGAAAGAAGTGTATTCCTCTCTTCATAAAAATAAAGCCACCTAAGCTCAGTAGGGCTTCCTTAACAAGCATTATTAGGAACTGACTAATCAGCAATACTACTCACTTACATCTGGCATTGAATTTCCCAAAGATATAGCTTTTTCATTATCTTAGGGGAAAAAACAGCAAAAGCTCTGTATGCTTAGAGGGCAAATCCTGCTCCTTTAGTGCACTGTTCAATTGTTGAACATATAATATTTTCTGTCAACTCTCTATGCTGCAGCATTGGATGCTATGGCTCTAAAAAGTAAGTGCCTGAACCAGAAAAACAGAGAAATATAACAGATATTTTCCAATGTAGCCAGTGCCTTACAGAGTAATTCAGTTTTCAGTTAATACACAGCAGCAAAGTACAGATGGACAAAAAAATACTGGAATTGCATGTACTCAATCACTGTGAAATCCAGAAGAATTCTGGCTGACCACAGATGGAATCTCTGAAGTCAGGTGTATTAAACAGTTGCTTTCACAAGCTGGGGGGACAATGACTCCTGATTATAGAAAGAAGCAACAAAACGCCTGCCACTTTTCTCCCAGTTCCCTTATGGAACAGGGAAGAATCAGGCAGAACCCGTGAAAAGTGACAGCTCGTGTGAAGTCTAATCCTGCTGGTTTACCACTGAGGATAGTTTTAATTTCCAACTGCCAATGGCATTTACTGTTCTGTTTATAAAATTACCCTTAGCTGGTATTTTTTGACTGCTGATGAGCTTTATTCAATTACTTTCTGGATACTCCCAGCTCCTGTTGGCTGCAGGGGGCACTGGGGACACTGCAGCTGTTAAAAAGGGCTCCTCAAAACCTGTAAATGAAGGGATGTGAGTACTGGTTCCCCTGCACTGCTTGAAGTCAACTTATAGCTAGGTTGGTTACCTGGGAAACAGCTGTCAGCACAGTGGAAAGGAATCTATTTAGTGCGGTGGATAGGTGACGGTTTTCCAAAAGAAAGAGAAACAGCAAAAAACCCCACCACTGCTCCAGAATTTAGGTTTTTAAGTATAGTGTGAAAGAAATAGGAGATAGAGCGTAGTTTTAAAGTTTGTTAAGAATGAATTATTCCCTGAGCTAAAGAGTCTGGAGCTGCAGAAATTTTTAATTACTGGGAAGAGTCTTTTTATAAGGGATTTATATTTTAGTAGTAGCTCAAATTTTGTTTGTAACTGGAATACTAAAAATATTTTTATTTGCCAGTTACCTTCAATTAGTATGCTGCAAAGATACCAAAATGGAGAATAGTTAGTTAGGTTGTTGACATTTTTATCTTCAGGATTCTTCCAGAAGCACTAGTCTTTAGATCAGTCCTCCACTGAAGTTAAATATTGTTGAATTTTTCAGATAGTGTTTCCAGCACCTGCATCAGAGAGAGGTTAAGAGTAGCTTCTCCAAAGTGGTGAGAGTTAAGAATTCCTGGCTTATGTGCTGTGATCAGATTCACTGACCCATGTCATATCTCAAAGACAAAAGCAGAAAAGGCAGTCAAATGAAAATGCTGGGTGTCTTGGCACCACTTAGGCATTTCTCATGGCCTAATGATAACAGCACCATCAAAGCTCAAGTTGTCACCTGTATTGTTGTGCAGTTTTCCTCTTTTTAGAGGGGATTTCCTGCTGCTGTTTCAGCAGAGGATAACCACATCCCTTTGAACTGTAAAATGGATAAAACATACATGCCTGCCTATTTTCTTTGTTCATAAATTTTTGCTTTACCTGTTAACGTTTCAATTTGAGAAGGACACACCACTGATTTGTCTTCCTTATGTGGCCAAGTGGATTTCCAGACTCTCACTGCAGAGGTACTTTCTTAGGTTCCTCTTCTACCTTACCCTGGCTTCCTTAAGGCTGTCTGAGGATCTAAATACCTCTTGTGCTGATACACAGTGAGTATAGGACACCCTAGGGACCAATTTCCATTGAAAAAGCCATACTCCTGCCTTTTCCTCTGCTCTACATCGTGTGTCCCTGACTGTGGTAGAGCTCACAGAGGGACCAGGTCACTGATCTTCCTGAAAGCAAGTCAATTTGAAGAAAAAAAACAGAAAAGAGGAAATAACATGGTTTTTCATTCAGCTTTTTGATTTGGAAAACTGTAATTTCATGAGTGCTTTGTGGCTCAAAGGCTGGGACAGGAACATTCTGCTCAGAGAGCAGAACTTCAACACCAGTTCAGAGAAAGAGTGAAACACACTGCAGTTGTCTTAGACAGTTTTGAGAACCTTAGCCTAAAAAAATCACATGGTTATTTTATCATAATAATCTCCCTTTCACATAATTTAATCCCATAGAAACCCACGCCTGTACCCCTTAATATACATAGTGAAACTCTGATTATTTTTTTTTTTCAGGACTGTCTTTTGAAAAACTCCATTTAATCTAAGCACTTAGTCCATCAGCTGGAAGATTATCACGTCTCAATTACCCATGTCCAAGATCAAATATTTCTCAGGCTTCCAATATGCTACAAAAATGTATCAAATTCCATTAGTTGGGCAGACCACTGCTCCATAATACTCAGTTTCCATTGCTAGTCTTGCTGATCAATATCCTTAAAACCACAATCCTTAGCTTAAGTTAAATATAATTGTTCTATAGGAAAGATAGAATGGAAGGAAAAATATCCTGGAAGATATTTGAAGGCAACTACAGCTAGCTGGGAGCAGATGATGAGAGGAAATGATGCTAGATGAACACAGCTTGTTCCATGAGTTCATACTTTATGGTTCCAGAAATAAAAGTACTTATCCCAAACACCATGTATATGGTTTTACTTTGGATCGTTTTTTTAAGCAATCTCATGACAGCATTATTGCCTCAAAACAATTAAGCCCTCCTAAAGGAACCAGGCCTAGACTGTATCTATTCCTGCTGAAGGAGAAGCCAAATTAAGCACAAGAGGTATATATGAATAAAATGACATGGCATGAAAAGGTTCCTCCTCAGAAAAGGAAAATTTCACGTGGTTGTAAGCATACGTTTATGTTAATTAAGGACACATCTAGGGTTGGAAGGCTTGAGAAATTGATACTACTGTACAGAATACATATGATCACTCTTAAGTATGTTGTGCCTGTAACTGCATATTACTATATGCTCCACACTATACTTAGCAAGTCTGTCTGTCAGAAAGCTCTAATTGCTTTATGTGTGAGAACATTAAGCTGCAATAAATTTATATACACAGCTGTTCCATTACTGTGGAACAAGTTTTATCTTCTAATAAATTGATGTTTCTTTTTAGTGTCAACTCAAACCAAAATTTACACCCAAGAAGGTGAACCTTAACATCACATAATTAGTTCAGTGACACCAGTGGTAATAGAGGGTATACACTGTACGTCTCTTAAACATATTGATGGAAAAAAGTTTTGACTTCTGTTAATTGTTTCTTGAAGGCTTAATTGTGAGTAAGAGCAGCTTTAATTAGAGAAGGAAAAAAGAATCACGACCTTTAAACATACACTGCAAATAGCATGTCTGCATTTACAAGGAGTTGCACCATAACGGGGAAAAAAACTAAAAGCCTTCTTTAAAATAGAGCAGGGGAAAAAAAGGCATTGTGGTTCTTTGTGGAGTCACATTTAGGTTAATGGAACAGAAGCTTAGACTGCCCATGACTTTTGATTAATATTTAATTAATCATCTGTGGAAGACTCTGATTTGAATTAAACTGGGTACTAATAAAGGAACCAATTCACCAAAGAGTTCACATAAATTTGACCTGCCATTATGAGAATTTAAATTAAAATGGCCAAAGTTTTGTTTTCTGCACATTTTATGCCTAGTCTACATCAAGTGCAAGTAATTTACTGGGAGTGATGCAATTGAAAAAATGCAACCAGAATTGGTTACTAGTAATAGAGCCATAGCTAGAATATGACATGCCACGGTTTGTTTTAAGTAAGTACCATGAGCTAAAGAGTTGTATTGTTGTCTCAATACCAGCTTTTACAGCTGGAAAACAAACATTTAGCTGTACAAAACAAAGGGAGGTATAATTTGATTTTTAAAATGCCTGGAATGTTTTTTTGGGAATTGCTTATACTTTTACATTGTCTCTTAATCAGAGTGGCAGTAAAAATGATGCAAATGAAGTCAATTCCCCAGGTGCTTTGACTTCCTTGACCTCCCTTCCCGTGAGTGTAGGGGTGGCTGGGGTAAGTACTGCCTTGTGAAAACAGGAGGGGTTGAACTGTCTCAAGAAGGATTCTCCTTTCTAACAATCACGATCGTAAAAAGCATCTACTCAACCTCAACATAGGAAAAATTAGTTTGTAGTCACCTCACTCATAGTTTTTCTGCCAGCTCTATTCATAGTCAGGGTAGATACCATCACCTTCTTGTGTGCTAGTCAGCTTCTGACTTAGTGAGCAACTTTGACGTGACCCTCTCCAGTAGTTTGGATGACACCTAAATCCCACAGAATTCCTTCAAATATCATTACTAGGTTCTCATTCAGGTACTCTGACTTTAGCAGCCTGCTCTAATATCTAATTCATCTGGTTTTAGGTGTCTCCAGGGTAGTCCCATACAGCTTGGCTCCTTTTGCAGTCAGTCAGTCACTGAGCTGAGCCCTCACTGCATGCATTTGTTCTGGGGAAAAGGAACATTTCACAGATGTGTGAGCGCCTCCATTGTGCAAGAGCAAATCTGTCCTAAAACTGAAATCTTTGGCTAAGGACTGGTTATAAGCAGTCTGTGCAGTGTCTGCTGCAGATAGAGTCCTGCTATTTGAGTAATGCTTAATGATGCAGAAATCCAGCAAAAATAATAAAAAACAAATAGCAAAAGTGCAACAAAATCAGATCTTTGTGGGTCCTACTTACTAAGGACATTTATCATTCTTTCCTTACATAGCCTCTAATTCCTGGTTTTGGTTTCCCTGGAAAGCAAATTACTGTGTAGCTCAAATGGGAAATTTTGTGGGAACTGAACTTAATCTGAGCTAGCATCATAGCAACATGAACTGCTCTCTGGAAGTCATGTCTCGCCTCACTTCTTTTTGAAAATTCCAGTAGATACTCATGGAGTTTCCTCTTACAATTTGTATGGGAGAAATAATTTGTAAAGAAGGTTGGTGCTTACACAAGTGATGTGCAATGTCTAGTACTGCATCTCTCTTTACAGGATCATGGCAGTCACACATGACAAAAAAAAATAGTGTGACCTGTTACAATATAACCCATGAATTATGAAGTCAGTACTACATTATGAGCTTATTTCAGAGATTAATCTTAAATACCAGTGCAGTTTTGTGCTGATGTTTCATTAGTCTGTCACTTAACAGCTCATTGTGTTAATAAGCCTCATTGTATTGAAAAAGATTTTTAAGAAATTAATTGCAATTCTTATTTTTTCAGATAATTGAAGAAGCTGCACTCAGTTTTAAAACTGAGGCAGAAAAAATAGTTTTAAAACCTTCTAAAAATAAATGTATTTGTTAAAATTGACATAGTTTTATATATGTGCCTCTCAGACATTTCAGCCTACTAGTATTTTGCCTTGTGAAGAATGGTCGATGCCAGTAGAAACAAGTCTATAATTGGCATTAAATGGAACTGGCTTTGCAGTAATGCTGATGGTAACAGCTGCAGTTACTTGCTTGTAGTATCTCATCATGTCTTCTGAGAGCATGAAAGAACATTTTTTAGGTATGTATCAAATTCTTCAGGTGAGTTGGGTTCATAGTTATGTAGGCTCACAGTTCTGTAGCTTAATTTTCTTTTGTTGGCAGAAGCTCTCCTTTGCTGGAAATACCCAAAGGAAACACTAAAAAAGGATGCGGAGAGTGTTGGAATGTCAGGGTACAACTTAGACTTCTGTTACCTCTTAAATATACATTTTCTGGTGTTATAACAATTAATTCCTTCTATTGGAGAGTGGTTGTATATGAACTATAGGTGGCCTGATCAGCTGTTTCTCTGGAATATAAATTTTTACCATCAGTTGTCTGAAAAATTCTGTTCTTATCTCAATGTGAGTCTGTCATGCCATCAATGCCTTCAGAGTCTTAATCCTGAAATAAGAGAGGAAGGAAGAAAAGTATCTTAAATAATGAGTTGCAATGGAATTTTTTTTGTGTGTTTTGGGGGCTTGCTTTTCATAGATATTTGTTTACTGTATAGATCAAATGCTTAGTGTGTCCTTTGACAAGTACAGTCCATTAAATGCTTTATTCATGAACTGGGATCAAGGGATTGTCTCAGTTCTAGCCTGCTCTCTGAAATAAGATAATACAAGCAATTTCTGTTAAGTATTATGGTTTAGGAGAGTGCGGGGAAAAGAAAAAGTTCTTTAATCTCTTTGATCAGATTTGAATGGCAGAAAAATCTTATGCATTAATGCTTAAAATTAGAGATTTTATCAGCAATCATTTTAGTAAGTTGAACTTGAGCTGCTGTGCTGAATAAATATGCTTCTCAGAACATGTAATGTGTTGATTTCCCTGGAGTTGCTCTGTAATTCATTGTAGAGAAAGAATGAAGAAATAGTAAATAAGAAAAAGAAGAAACTGAGTGATATAACTGTAAGTGGACATGTTCCAGTTGGTATGATGTGCATCTTTCTGGCAGACAGGGATAGCTTACCAAATAATTCTATAGCAAATTGTTTTAGAATTAATCCCTGAATTTCATACTGGTAACAAGAAGCTTGGATCTGAAAATTATTCATTCTTTCTTTCCCCAAAACCTTCGTCAGATCTTCACATGTCCATAAATTCTGAAAGCTCTCTTGGATTCAGTGGGTCTAGACAGGCTTGCA